>NC_132915.1:111182469-111404969 GCF_047675955.1 Chlorocebus sabaeus
TGGGGGTCAGGGGGCCCTGAATGGGGGTGCCCCTGCCCCTTAGGCCTGGGCTTCCTGGAACATAAGCGCCTCTTAGCCCACAGGGGATCGGGCCCTGAGCGCACTCAGGGTGGCACTGGGACCTCCGAGGGCTGCGTCCCCTGCCGCAGGCTGTGGCGGCATCGGGACAGGAGAGGGTTAGAGCTCCGGGCTGAAGGCCTCTTCAGGTCTTGGCCCCACTGACATCTCAGATCCTGAGCATGTAGAGAAAGAGAGAGACCATCGGGGCTTGGCCCAACCCCCAGCCCTAACTTCACTTCCCACTGTCTCCCCGTCCTAAAGCTGCTGTCTCAGGGGCAGAGGGACATTCCTCTCTGGGACCCCTCCTCTCATTCCTCCGGCCAGACCACAGCCCTCAGCAGGAGTGAGGACAGCATCTTCATCCTCCCACCACCAGCTCCAGCGTATCAGCTGGTCCCTGATCCTGGGGAAACTGGAAAATGGTCCCTTTCCTCCCCAGGAGCCCATTCCGAGCTCCTAAGCCACCTCCTCGTGTTTGCTGTGACCTTTCCACGTAAAGGAAGGACTGCAGTATTTTCCCACAGTGAGGATCGGTGACCTCACAGCCCATTCCAGGGAAATGCACAGTTCCTTGATGAAGTAAAGTGATATTTGTAGGAGGGGGGAAACTCCAGGTTCAGCGGGTGGACCTGAGGGAGTAGGTCCTCCCAATCCCTCCTACCACAGACGACTTTCTGCATGAACTTGAGGAAACTTTCTGTGGATCACAAGTTCAGACATCTGAAAACACTCCAATTCCCACCTCCGGTTCCTAGAGGCAGAAGGGCCCTTGGGCTGGGAGCTTGAAACCTTTCTCCCACAGGAACCAGCGAGCTCCGTGTAGACCTGGTGGATTTTGAGGGCAATCGCCAATTTGCTAAGTACAGATCATTCAAGGTGGCCAGTGAGGCGGAGAAGTACAAGCTGGTCCTGGGGACCTTTGTGGAGGGCAGTGCGGGTGAGTGTCTGTGTGGGCTGAGTGGCCTGGGCCTCTGAGGGGGGCTGGGGAAGGGGAGACAGCGTGCTCAGCATCTGGCTATGCCTCTGCTGTGTGACGTTGGGGGGTGACTTAACCTGTCCAACCCACAAACCCACAATCTGTTCATCCGTCAATTCACCCAGTTTATTGTACTTGTGAAAATTATGATCCACATGTCATAAAAAGTACAATACGTAGTGGCTATGATTATTTGCTGCCATTATTGATGAAAAATGGGGAAGATGATAAGTCTATTTCTACAAAGACTGAATCCCTACACTCTGCCGGAAGTCACTTTTCCCCTCTGCTGCCCCACCCAGAGCCAGGCAGTCTCCAAGTGTAGGAATGCCTGTTAGCTGGCTGAGCAGACCAGGCAAGGAGATGCCAAAGCTGCCGTCCCAGCAGAGCGCGTGTTCCCTGGGTGGTGCCCCTTGGAGTTGTGCAGTGCACAACGTGGGCTCCTGGCCATGGCAGCTCTGCACTGAACCTAGGATCCAGGCTCCCTGGCACTTCATGGAAAATGCCCTATTTTTCCCTCTGAGCAGGTGATTCTCTGACATACCACAACAACTACCCCTTCTCCACCAAAGACCGAGACAACGACCAAGATGCTGAAAACTGTGCTGTGCGCTATCAGGGAGCCTGGTGGTATGCCACCTGTCACCTGTCAAATCTGAATGGTGGCTACCTCGGGGGGGCCCATGAGAGCTTTGCAAATGGCATCAACTGGAATTCGGGGAAAGGGTACAACTACAGCTACAAGGTGTCAGAGATGAAGGTGCGGCCCACCTAACCCAGCGCTGAGGTCAGAGGGTCTCTCCACGCACCCTGGCTGGAGGAGCGCATCCCTTAGCCTTCACCAAGAGGGCAACGTGGGTATCGTGGCCCCCATCCTCATGGAAAGAGGGAGCTCCCACCAGTCCCTTGTAGGCATGGCCCGCAGAGCTTTGCGCCCAGTGCCAGCGTCCAGCCCCCTGTCTCCCATCTGCAAGGTTAGGCGAAGCCCCAGCGTGCCTCCCTCACCGCAGCTGTCAGTGCTTGCTTGCCTCACAGGTGATCATGGAATGCCATGGCTATTTGCCCTGCCCTGACCACTGGCCATGCCACTGTGCTGCTCATCCGTCCTTGCTTCCCTGTGACTTGGCCCTGTGGGTGGATCAGATGCCCTAGGGCTGAGGGGGTTTCCCATTGGCTAAGACAAAGTAGGGCCGCCCTGCCTGTTTGTGAATAAAGTTTTATCGGCACAGCCATTCCCATGGCTTCCATATTGTTTCTGGTTGGTTTCTATCATCTCTGGCAGTTTCCAAATGCCAGGCAGAATAGAGTAGTTGGGACAGAGGCCATATGACTCACAACTCCTAAATTGTGTGTTAATCAGTCCCTTACAGAGAGTGTTCGCTGACCCCTGCACTCACAGCCACCTGACCCCGGCTGCCTGGCCCCTGCTCTGCCCACTTGGTCCCCCTGCAGGGGCTTCCTGCCACCTGCCTCCTAGGGTCCCCTGTTGTACCAAAGGTGATTGCATGCACGTGAATCCCTCATCAAGAATGAAGCAAAGATTTGAAGGAGGCAAGTGGGTGAGATGGATCTGAGACCACGGGAGAGGGAAAGTCCTCCTCCCTCAAGCATTTCCTCTTGGAAGTAGCCGGAAGGCTGAGCCCACAAAACGGTGGGTTGCATAAGGCCTGACAACACCTGTTTTTCTCCTAGTCAGCCAAGCAGGCCCTCTCCTGGGACCACCTGCCCGAAGCCCAGACCCAGCAGAGGACGGAGGGTTCCCCCCAGCCTCAGTCTGTCTCTCCTGGAGAGGGCTCAGACCCCTGCAGGCTCCTGTCCCCACCTCTGGAACTCAGGGCCCTCTCTGGGCCCCTGGCTTTGCTTTTGCTTCTGTTAGTCTCTCCCAGGCCTCCTTCTGCCTTTTGTCTGCTCCACTCAACTCGCCAGGTGGAAATGCAGGCAGGTCCAGCGCGGCTGCTGTACAGATGACTCTTCTCAACCTGTGACCTACAGGGACCCATAAGCCTCCAGCAGAGCCCTTGAGGGGCTGAGGCCCGCAGGGGAGGGTGTGCGGAGCATGGAGGAGCCTTGGCTCCTGCTCTCAGGTGCTCCTGGTGCAGGTGAGGGTATGTGATCATGGAACAGGCCCCTCAGATGGGCACCACACTGTTCCTGAGCTCCCGCTGTCTGCAAGCACCCATAGACTGCATAAGGGGGACAGACAGCTGCAGGAGGTGGGGGGCCCACAAATTCCTGTTGTTAGGGGGCTTCACATGGGGTGGGTTTGCCCCAGGCCTGGGAGGATGAATCGGATCTGACTCTGGTGGTCCTTCTGTCTACTCTTGGACTCCCCCGCAGACAGCCCCTGGACTAGGCAGGGTTCCTCTGCCCAAGGGACATCCTGGCCTGAAGGAGTTAATGTGGAGGTGGCTGGTGGCACCTGGCAAACCCCCTGCCGTGGGACACTGGATGCCAGCTTCCCCGAGTTCTTCTGGCCGCAGCTCCGTGTGGGAGACAGCGGCCGCCAGCACATTGTCCCCGCTGAGGCAGCAGGTCTTGCAGCCCCACGGCTGTGACTCCATTGCCTGGAGCCTTGTCCACCCGGCCCTAGTGTGGGTGCAGGGGTCCGTGGCTCACTGGGAGGGCTGAGGATAGACCTGGGAATGGCAAGGGCCAGGGGGTGCCCAGAAATTCCCAGCCCCAGCCTTTACCCTGGGGGTCCTGACGCCTGCCACTCCCTGCCCCTCCACCGCCTGGCCTCTGAGTTCAGCTTCCCCCCTGGGGGGTGCCGAGCCCACGTTACCTTCGTGGAGGGAGGCCGCGCCTGAGTGGCAGCAATGAGTGTTCTCGGGGGTGCCCTGGGTGCCTCCCGTACTGAGCCCCAAGCAGCCACAGTGAGCAAGGGGACCCTACCCTGAGCACAGAGCCCTGCCCCGCGGAGGGACAGCCAACCCACTGCTGACCGCACAGCCGCTGTGCTGTGATAAAGGAAGGGGGACTCGGAGAGCACGGTGTGAGCCCCCAGACTCTGAGTCATCACAGATGCTCCCAGGGGAGGGGAGAGGACGCCGAGCCCCAGAGGAGGGAGAGGTATCAGGACGAAGGTGGGGTGGGAGGGAGGCGGGAGGGAAGCTGGCAGAAGGCAGCTTGTGCGCTTGGAGCCTCCTCCCTTAAGTGGGTCAGAATCCTCACTGCACAGGCCTCCTCCCGCACCAGAACTAGGCTCGGTGGTGCCCTCCCTCCATTCCCCACCCAAAGGCGCTGCCCTCTGACCCCGGAGCCGGGCGACCCCATTCCCACTGCAGCCGACGTGCTTTTTAGTTTCCTTGCCCAAAGTGTGTTTTGTTTTCTAATACGCCTTGTATTTTTATTTACTTATTTGAGCACTACGAAAGACGCTGAGTGGGCAGGCCTGGGTGTTATTACGGTTGCCACTCTTCTATAATTTACTCAGAACGTGTGATCCGAATCAGGCAGGACCGTATTCCTCGTCCAACCCAGTGTCCAGCGCTGAGGACTGGTGGAACGGGTTGTCTCTGCTATGGATTCCCACAGCTTGGCCACCGAGTGTGGTTTTCGCGGTTTGTGGTTTCTGGGATCGCTGACCACATCCTGGTCTGGGGCCACTGTCTGGGCCATCCCTGCGTCCTCCTGCTTGGCAGTTTGATGGGGGGGCACATGCCTGGCATCTCGAGGGTCCCACTCGCCGGGTCACCTCATCATCCTGACCAAGAAAAGGGCAGGAAGTAGAGAGGAGTGGGACTGGGCTGTGCTGCTGCTGCGTGCTCACTCCCCTGTGACCGCACGCTGAGCCCACACCCACTCCTCTGTTCTTCGCCTCTCTCTGGCTCTGGGGCCCCAGACCCTCTGGGACCAGGGAGCTATGCAGAGTGGGCACTGGGCTCCCTGCTCGGCCCCTCCCGAGCTCCTTCTGGAACCCAGTGCCGAGAGGGAGGATGTGGGTCTGTGGGCAGGTGGAGGACTGTGATGGGCAGGAGTCCTGGCTGCCCCTCACCCGAGAAAAAAGGCCCCTGAGAGCCATCAGAAAGCTTATGCTCTGGGTCCCGTAGGATTTTCTTTTCTAAGAGCCTACAGGAGTGTACTTGACATTGAATAAGCTACAAGGCTTTGAAGTGTACAACTTGAGTCGCTTGACAGAGGACGCACCCGTGAAACCAGCACCACCGTTGAGACAAGGAACAGATCTGTCACCCCCAGAAGCTTCCTCATTGTAATCCCACCTCCATCCGGCCCCACTCGTTGTGTCCCCAGGCAATGTCTGCACTTGTCTCTGTCAGTACAGCTTGTTTTCCTAATATTTTTTATGAGTGAAATCATATACTATCCACTCTCTGTTGCCTGTCCTCCTCTCCTTGGCAGACGTATTTTAAGGGTCATGATGTTGTACTGTGCACAGCGGTTCGTTTCCTTTCACTGCAGAGTCACACTCCGTGTGTGGATGGACCACAGCTGTGCATCCATTCCGGTGTTGATGGACATTTAGGTTGCTTCCAACTTGGGCCACGACAAACCAGGCTGCTATGAACCTCTGTGCACAGGTCTTTGTGTAGATATATGGTTTCATTTCTCCTGGGTTAATATCCAGGCTTGGAAATTGTTGGATTGTCCAGTAGGTATATTAGTCCATTCTCACACTGCTCATAAAGACATACCCAAGACAGGGTAATTTATAAAGGAAGGAGGTTTAGTGGACTCACAGTTCCACATGACTGGGGAGACCTCACAATCATGGCAGAAGGCAAAGGGGGAACAAAGTCACGTCTTGCCTGGCAGCAGGCAAGAGAGAGCGTGTGCAGGGAAACTCCCCTTTATAAAACCATCAGATCTCGTGAGACTTGTTCACCATCAGAACAGCACAAGAAAGACCTGCCCTCGTGATTCAATTACCTCCCACCATGTCCTTCCCACATGGGAATTATGGGAGCTACAATCTGAGATTTGGGTGGGGATACAGCCAAACCGTATCAGCAGGTATGTTTTTAGCTTTTTGTGAAATTGCAAAGCAGTTTTCCAAAAAGGCTGCCCTGCTTCGTCCAGCAGTGCAAGAGAGGCTGGTCTTCCACATCCTTGTCAGCACTGGGTATCGTCAGTCCTTTCAGGTTGAGCCATTTTCACAGGGGTGTGGTGACGTCTCATCATGTTTTGTTTCCATTTTCCTTATGACCAATGATGTCGAGCATCTTTCATAGGCTTATTTGCTTTATATCCATACATCTTCTTCAGTGAAGCATCCTTTCACATCGTGTGCCTGTTTTCCTAATTCGAGGGTTAGTTTTGTTTTTACTGAGTTTGAAGAGTTCTCTCTGTGTTCTGAGTACTACCCCTTTATCAACTGTATGTGATTCATGAGAGCCTATTGCTGCTGTAAGATAATTACCACAAGCTTAGAGGCTTACAATCACAAAAAATTATTATTCTACAGTTGTGGAAGTTAGAAGCCTAAAATCAAATTATCAATAGGGCTGGATTCCTTCTGGAGGCTTCTGGGGAGAATCTGCTTCATTGACTTTCCCAGCTTTTAGAGACTGCTGCATGATAACTCATGGCCCCTCCCTTCATCTGCAAAGAGTGTGGCTCCAAACTTGGCTTCTGTCCTCATTGCCTCCTTTTCCTCCCTGACCCTAACTCTACTGTTCCCTATTTAGAAGGACCCTTGGGATTACATCAGGCCCACTCAGAGAAGCCAGGATCATCTCCCCGGGTCACGACCCTTCATCTCATCTGCATTTTGCCATGTATGGTCGATGGGCTTTGGGGCCATTCTTCAGCCTGCAACATACGATTTGCAAATATATTCTCTGAATCTGTGGCTAGGAAAAGTCGATGATGTTAAGCTGCCTATTCTCCTGAAATTGATCTGCAGATGCAATGCAGTCTAAATGAAAATCCCAGCAGCCCTGTTTTTGTACAAATCGAAGTTGATTCTTCAATTTGTACAAAAGTAGGGCTGCTAGGATTTTCATTTGAACTATGGCTTTCTTTTTATTCCCTTAACACAGACTTTCAAATGGCAGAACTTTTTTTTTTCTTGAGATAGGGTCTTGCTCTGTCACCCAGGCTGGAGTGCTGTGGCTCAATCTTGGTTCACTGTAACCTCCACCTCCCAGGTTCAAGCGATGCTCATGCCTCAGCTTCCCAAGTAGCTGGCATTACAGGTGTACATTAACACTCAGTTAATTTTTTGTATTTTAAGTAGAGATGGGGTTTCACCATGTTGGCCAGGCTGGTCTCAAACTCTTGGCCTCAAGTGATCTGCCCACTTCGGCCTCCCAAAGTCTTGGGAGTACAGTCAGGAGCCACTGTGCCCAACCCAAACAACAGAATATTTTAATTTTGATACAATCCATTGATCAATATTTTGCTTTTGGAGATTATGCTTTTAGTATCCTTTCCAAGAAACCATTGCCTAATTCCAATGTTTTCTTCTGGAAGTTTTGTCTTTTCTATTTCCCACTGAGGGCTATGATCTATTTCAAATTCATTTTTCTACATAGTGTGAGGTAGGGATCAATGTTCTTTTTGTTACATATTCAATTAGTCCAGCACCACTTATTGAAAAGTCTAGCTTTTCTCCACTACATTTCCTTTGTGCTTTTATCAAATATCAATTTCCATATCCATGTAGGTCTATTTCTAAAATCTCTATTCTGTTTCATTGTTCTATTTGTCTGCCTTTACATCCAAACAACCACTTTCTTGATAGTGTTGCTTTATAATAATTCTCAAAATTAGGTAGTATTGACCCCTCAAATTTATTTATTTATTTATTTATTTATTTATTTATTTATTTAAGATGTTTTGGTATTCTACATCCTGTGTTTTTCCATATAAATTTTACAACCAACTTCAGTTTGCATTTAAAAAGCTGCTGGGATTTTTGTTTGGCCTGTGTTGCATCTGCAGATCAATATGGGGAGAATAGGCAGCTAAACATTATTGAATCTTCCTATCCATGAACTAGGTATAATCTCTCATTTACTTAGATCTTTAATTTTTTCCAACAATATCTTGTAGTTTTCTGAATAGGTCTTACACATATTTCATTGGATTTATCCATAAGTATTTTATATTTTAAATAGTGTTTTAATTAATTTCTGATTATTCATTGGTGATTTGAAAAAAAATGGATTTTATATATTGAGGTTATATACTACAACCTTGCTAAACTCACTTTGTACTTCTAGTAGAGTTTTCACAGATTTGATCAGATTTTCTACAGAATCATGTCATGTGTTAAACAAAAAAAAGATGGTTTACTTCTTCCTTTCCTAACATGCATGATTTTTTTTTCTTGCCAGTGACACTGACCTCTAGTACCTTGCTGAGGACCTCAGCACCTTGCTGAGTAGAAATGGTGGGAGTGGATGCCTTCTCTTGCTCTTGGTTGTTCTAATTGCATTCCTTCAGTCTTGTACCATCCAACGTGAAGTGAACTGTGGGTTTTTTTGTGGATGCCCTTGAACAAGCTTCCTTCCATGGTAGACAGTCCCCAGGGCATCCCCCAGGATCCTTGCATCTCATTACTCACAGCCATGTCTGGTCCCCACCGGCCCCCACCCTCCTTGAGTGTAGAGAGAATCTGTGATTTGCTTCTAACCAACAGAGTATGGCAAAGAGGAAGCTGTGCATGTGATTATGTGCACGTGATTATTGCATAAGATGGTATCTCCCATCTTGCTGGTCTTGCTGGAGTCTCTCACTCCCTTGTTGGTTTTGAGGGAGGAAGTGACCATTTGGGGAACCCCATGGGACAGGAATTGTGGGTAGTCTTTAGGAATAAAGGGCATCTTCCAACCAAAAACCAGCAAGAAAATGGATCCCTCAATTCCTATTAATACAATGACAAGGGTTTGCAGTCTGCCCCTCAACTGAACGAGCTTAAAAACAGACCACTCCCCAGTTGAACCACAGATAAGGCTACAGCCCTGTCTCATACCTCGATTGTTGCTTTTGAGACCTTAGCAGAGGACCCCACTAAACTGTGCATGGACTCCTGACCCACAAAAACTATGAGATAATAAACAGGTGTTCTTTTAAGCTGCTAAGATGTGGTAATTCTTTACACAATGATAGAAAATGAATGCTTTCTATTCTTTATTTTTGGAGAGCCTTTTTTCATCTAGAATGGATGAAAATGTTCAAATCTTTTTCTGTTTCTTTTGAGATTATCATATATCATTTTTTTTTTTTTTTTTGAGATGGAGTCTCGCTCTGTCGCCCAGGCTGGAGTGTAGTGGCCGGATCTCAGCTCACTGCAAGCTCCGCCTCCCGGGTTTACACCATTCTCCTGCCTCAGCCTCCCGAGTAGCTGGGACTACAGGCGCCCGCCACCTCGCCCGGCTAGTTTTTTGTACTTTTTAGTAGAGACGGGGTTTCACTGTGTTAGCCAGGATGGTTTCGATCTCCTGACCTCGTGATCCGCCTGTCTCGGCCTCCCAAAGTGCTGGGATTACAGGCTTGAGCCACCGCGCCCGGCCCATATATCATTTTTAATTTGGTAAGATAGAGAATTACATTGATTTTCAAGTGGTAAACAAACATCCTATTCCTGGGCGAAACCTCATTTGCTCATGACACATTATTTTCATAGACGGGTTCAGTTTGCTAAAATTTTGCTTACAATTGTGGTATCTATGTTCATGAGGGCTATCAGTCTATAGTTACTTTTTTCTTGCAATGATTTCTATCTACTTTTGCTATTGAAGAAATGCTGGCCTCATAGAATGAGTGATGAAGTAGTTGCAACCTTCTGATTTTCAGAAAGAATGTGGGAAGGATTGTTATTATCTCTTCCTTAAATATTTGGTAGATTTCATAAGTGATGCTGTCTGGGCCTGGAGATTTTTTTTGCTGGGCTCTCTATTCTGCAGACTGTCTATTTCTTCGTGGACTCTCTTGTCTGTTCCATTGGTCTATATGTCTACCTTCACATCAGTACCACATTATCCTCATAAACTTCTTTATAATAAAAATAAAGGCTTAACTACAATTTCAATTTATTTTATATGTATAGTTTTGTTTTGTTTTGTTGTGAAATAGAGTTTCGCTCTTGTCACTTGGGCTGGAGTGCAATGGTGTGATCTTGGCTCACCACAACCTTCGCCTCCTGGGTTCAAGCGATTCTCCTGCCTCAGCCTCCTGAGTAGCGGAGATTACAGGTGCCCACCACCACACCAGCTAATTCTTGTATTTTTAGTAGAGACAGGGTTTCGTCACGTTGGCCAGGCTGGTCTCAAACTCCTGACTTCAGGTGATCTACCCGCCTCGACCTCCCAAAGTGCTGGGATTACAAGCATGAGCCACAACCCCAGTTGTTCGACTTATGTATTTCTTGAGTGACATTGGTGGTTCAAAGAAATTGTTCATTTCATTTCTACTTTGAATATATTGGTGCTAAAGTGTTTTAATATCCCCTTATATTCCTAATAATTGTAGAAGATGTAGTGAGGTCATTGATCTCTTCCTAATAGTGATATTTTGCATTCTCTCTCTTTTTTCTCTTTTCTTCAGTCTGACTAGAGGTTTATAAATTTTATTTACCTTCTCAAAGAATTGGCTTCAGGTTGTATTGATTTTCTGCTTTTTTTCATTATTATTCATTCTCTTCTTTCTACTTCAGATTTAATTTACTCTTGTTTTTCTAGTCTTGAGATGGAAGCAGAGGCTGTTAACCTGAGGCCTTTCTTCCTTTTTAGTGGGCATTTTACACTGTAATTTGCCTCCCAAGGAGTGCTTTAGGAACACCATGCAAACTGTATTTTACTGCCTTTTTGTTTTCATTCAATTCAAAATTCTTTCTAATTTCTCCTTTGGCCTCTTCTGTTTCCCATATCTTATTTAGAAGAATGTTATTTAGCATCCAAATATTTGGGAGGATTTTCTAGACACACTTCTTGATTTCTAATTAATTCCATTGTTGTCGGAGAACATACTTTGCATGGCTTGAATCTGTAGAAAGTTGTTATTTCAGTGGCCGCGTTAGAATTTGTAGTAAATCTCTTTCTATTATCACAGTTTACCTTCCGGAAACATGAAGCCACTGCGGTCTGCTACAAGAGTCTCATGGCCGCGTTCTCCGTTTCTCTCCTCCTGGCCTTTGTGAGAAGGTAGACATGTTAGAGACCTCACAGACGGGATCCATGCCTGCCTGGTCTGTCTCCTGTGCACAGCATCACCTGCCCTACAACAGCTGGCAACCTGAGGGTGGAGACCTGGGCTCCGGCACAGAGGTAGCTTGTGTGGGAGGGAAACTTCTGGAAGGGGGATGTGATGGTTACTACTGAGTGTCAACTTGATTGGATTGAAAGATGCAAAGTACTGATCCTGGGTGTTTCTGAGAGGATGTTGCCAAAGGAGATGAACATTTGAGTCAGTGGACTGGGGAAGGCAGATCCACCCTTAGTCTGGTGGGCACCATCTCATCGGCTGCCAGTAATAAAAAGCAGGCAGAAAACTATGAAAAAGTGAGATGGGCCTAGCTTCTCAGCCTACATCTTTCTTCCATGCTGGATGCTTCCTGCCCTGGAACATCAGACTCCGAGTTCTTCAGTTTTGAGGCTCAGATTGGCTTTCCTTGCTCCTCAGCTTGCAGACAGCCTATTGTGATCCTGTAATTTAATACTTAATAGACTCCCCTTTATATATATATCTATCCTATTAGTTCCGTCCCTCTAAAAGAATCCTGATTAATACAGGGGGGTAGAAAAGGCCCTGGGGTGGGACCTGAGGAGCTGGGGCTGGATGCCGGCTCAGCCATGGACTGGCCACGTGCCTTGTGGGACCTTCTGCCTTTCTCTGGGCCTCAGCCTCCTCGCCTATAATGAGTGAGCACCCCCCACCAACATTTATACTGGTGCCTGTGAGGGCTTTGGTTTTTGTGTGTTATCATTTGTGGGCAATTTTGAGTACACCAAAGACTTTTCAGGTCTTCCTTTGTTTTCTAAAACAAATTCAAATTTAATTATTTCCGTTTATTAAAAATCATACTCTAGGGCTGGGCACGGTGGCTCACACCTGTAATCCCAACACTTAGGGAGGCCAGGGTGGGTGGATCACCTGAGGTCGGGAGTTCAAGACCAGCCTGACCAACATGGAGAAACCCCGTCTCTATTAAAAATACAAAAAGTAGCCAGGCATGGTGGTGCATGCCTGTAATCCCAGCTACTCAGGAGGCTGAGGCAGGAGAATCGCTTGAACCTGGGAGGTAGAGGTTGTGGTGAGCTCAGATCACACCATTGCACTCCAGCCTGGGCAACAAGAGCGAAACTCCATCTCAAAAAAAAAAAAAAAAAAAAAAAAAAATTGCACTTTAAAAGCTGCATTCTGCCTTCATTTTTAAAGTGTGACTTATAAATCTTATTATTCTATCTTTTAATAACCACTTATAAGGAACCTGTGAATAATTCTTGGTCCATTCCCTAACTTAGCTAACTAAACACCTTCAAACATTGTTACTGCATTTATACATTTAATATACCCACATTCATCCTTTAGTACCTTGTCTAACTTTAAAAAATCCTTCTGAATATGAACTGTTAGAAATGTAATCGTTTAAATTCACCATGTGATAAACTCAGAGTTCCAATAAGCTGATTCAATAGTTTATATGAATTCAGTAAGGTTTCTGCATAAATGCACTCTGCCAAATGAATTACTCAAGGGGCCATTTTCTGTTGAATTTACCCTGCACCCACTCCAATAGGCCAAATTCTCTTGATTATTACAAGTACTTTAAACAGCATATTTTTTAGATTTCTGAACGCTAAAATATTAATATAATGTCTTCGAGCTTTTAAAGCCTTCTAGACTTAATTATAAGTCATCCAGGCTTGAAAGATGCTTCTATTAAGAAGGACAAATAGCATGCAGTAAAGGAACTTGCCTAAGGACCTGAAATTTTGGCTACTGGGGTTTCACTGGGCAGCTCTGCGGACCTGGCTCCTCTGCAGGTGACTTCAGGACTTTGAGGAAGACGCTTCCAAGCCATCTTGCTAGGTTCCATATCTGCACCTCCACGGAGCCTGTGTCTTTCCCAGGTTCATCCCTGGACCTCATCTGTATCTGGCATAGCCTTAAGTCTTGAGAGGTCTGCCCTAAACACCGTGGAACCCGAGGTGGGGGGTCTTAACTAGTCATAATCTCAGGACCACACATCTCCATGGGCATTGAAGGAATATCCGATGGGATTTTGTTTCTTGCATGACTTTGCTGGGCTTCTACTGATCTTGCTAAGGAAGGAGGCACCCCGGCATCCCGATGGCGGCAAGTAGCAGGGTGCGGTGGTGGTAGTGGGAGGTGCAGTGCCGGTTCTGTCTCTGGGGACTTTAAGTATACGACCTCTGGGGCCCCACCTGCTACTGTCTCTAACCTGGCTCAGTCCCAGGTGAGAGTGCACCTTCAGGCCAGCTCTTCTCCAAAAGGCGAATACAACCACTGACGTCCACAGCCATCCTACAGGTGGGATGCCTGGCCTCAGAGCTCAAGCGGTTCCCTGGGCCCTAGGAGTGAAATTCGCCTGCTCTCATCCTCCCTACAGGCTAAGCCCCTGCATTCACCCTCAAGGTCTCCCCCTCAGACGTGCACCTGGGTCATAGTCCCCCAGGCTCCCCACCCTTCTGTCCTTTCCCTCCTGTGTGCCACTGTGCTCTACGTACTGCCCCAGGAAACGGTGAACACACACGCATTTTCCTCTCTTTTTCACCCTGGCAGCCTGCCTGGACCTCACAGTGGCAGTTTCCAAGCCTCCTGAGGAACGTCCCAAGTCTGCTCATGGCGTGATGAGGGTTACTATGTAAGGCCCACACCGGAGGCCCATGACCAGCTCTGGCCACGAGGACTCTGGGTATTCGGATAAGGGAGAGAGACCTCTCTGAAGCAGAACGTCTTTAGCAAACCTTCCTTGTTCCCCGTTCTCAGCTCATGGTGTCATCTGCTCACTGCCGAACAAAGGTGGGAGGATGGGCCTGGGCTTTGCGCAAGGCCACAAGCAAGTCAGCCTGTTCCCTGGAAAGAGACCGTCCCCCTGCAGGGACGAGAGTCGCCATGGTATCCCCAAGGGGCGGAGGGGAAGGGAGCAGCCCTGGAGATGATCTCGCACCTCCTGCTGGCGTCACCAAGCCCATGGAGAGGAAGCGGCTGTCACTCGGAAGATGAGAAATTGGAGTCTGAGGGAGGCTGGCTCCTCCAGCCCTATAAGAGCACAGGGACCTCTTGAAGCAAAGAACAGAAGAGATGGAGCTGGACAGAGCTGTGAGGGTCCTGGGCCCTGCCACCCTGCTGCTCACTTTCCTGGGCTTGGCCTGGGCTGTCCAGGCGGCAGACACCTGTCCAGGTAAGGGCACTTGTTGGAAACTTCTCATCCCTGAAAGCTGGCAGCTTCATGATTGGTGGCTTCCTGGCTTCCAGGCCTTGCACCAGGCCATGTGGTGCATCGTCCAGCAAAACAGCAGCTCTGCACACTTCATCCTATGGGAACAAATGCAGAGGCCTGAATGGATGCGGCATCTCAGAGACGGGGCTGCTTCTGCTTGCCCTCCCATAATGGAAACTGAGGCAGGTTTCCAACCTCCCTGGGCCACATGTCCCCCTCTAAGCGTAAAAAGCGCAGTCATGATGTTGTGTGGGGAGGTGGGGCTTGTGGTGCCAGCTGGACAGATACCAGTCAGATATTCTGCCATGATCACCATCACGGAGAGACAGGGTGTCAGGCGGGGATGAGCAACCAGCACTGTGGGACCTTTCCGTCCAGCTGGGCTCTGGAGATGACATTTCCCATGGTGTCCCTGATGTGGTACAATAAAGGTGGCATTGTCCCCATGAGTTCTGGACCTCCTTCGGGGTTCCCAAGAGGACACTCCGGTGCCAAACCATGGGCTTCAATGCATGGGAGGGCAGGTTGAAAATGCAGGTCCTGGAGTCAGGTCCTGACTTCATCCACCTGAGGCTGGGATGGAGGGTCAGGAATTGTGACGCTCCCGATGCTTGCAGAGATCCGTGTCGGGATTTCTGGAATGCATGTGAGACACAGAGATCTGGGGTGTGCTGTGGCTGGCATCACATTCAAGAAGCCATCGGTGGAGTGAAGTGTGACACAGGCCAGCAACAGCAGAGATTCGCTTGGAAACTCCTGGTGGCTCGTTGTGGAGTGGTGGGGTTAGGGTGGCCTTATTTTCTTCTTAAACACTTCTAGAGTTTCTAAACGATCAAATAATAGCCCGTGTTATTTTCATAACACACTAACTTGAATTTGAGGTATCTAAAAACAACAAAGCTGCATTCCAGTTCTAGTTTTGCACCAACTTGTTCTGTGTCCTTGAAGGACACCTCCCTCTGTGGAGGAACGAGGTGGACCCACAGGAGCCCATCCATTCTCAGATCTGTTCCAAAATCAGGCGTGGGAGTCGCGATGGTAGCCCTCGCTCCCTGACCTTCTCACCTGATATTGATTACAGAACAGACGAGATTAGGATGCTATCCTAAATGGTAGGAGCTGAAATGAACCTGCACCCCTAGGTAGATAAGGAAACAGAGGCTCAGAGGGGTTAAGGGACTTGTTTCAGGACACACAGTACTGAGGAAGTTAGGCTTGCCTTCGGGCAGGGTAGCCTCCAAGGCCGGGGTTCTGCCCCAAATCACCTTCCTGCCTGACCAGTGCCCGAGAGGTGAGGACAGACCAAGTGGCCACCAGAGCAGGAAAACCTCCTTTCCAGGTGACCCTCCAGGTGAGGGAGGTGGCTGTGGCTATAGCCATCTGCCCAGTCCTGATGTCACCAAGGTGGCAGGTGCCTTTCAGTTGAGTGGTGTGTCTGTGGCTCAGTGGAGTCTTCAGGCCCAGGTGACACTAAGTGACCACCTTTGTTTTTTGCAGAGGTGAAGGTGGTGGGCCTGGAGGGCTCTGACAAGCTCACCATTCTCCGAGGCTGCCCGGGGCTGCCCGGGGCCCCTGGGCCCAAGGGAGAGGCAGGCATCAATGGAAAGAGAGGTACGTGCGGGCCGAATCAGGAGGCCAGGCATGGCGGGGGGCACTGGCTCTCGCTCTTTTTGAAATTAGATGCTGAGTTGGGCAACACCCTCCCCCGTGGTTCCTGGATCGAGAGCCTGGGTCCAGTCCCTGCTACAGCCAGGAGCAGAGCTGACTTCTAGGGCCCAACAAGGTTCTGAAATGGAGGGAGTGTCTTTCTTAACTATTTCATGAGCTCACATTTGGACATGCTTTTGTAGCTCTGTCTCCTAGTCCTTGATCCAATTCCAGCTTTGCTAGGCCACCGGCACGACTTCTAAGGTCTATTTCCCTCCACCTTCCCACCTCAACACGGAGGCCACGACACTCTTCTCCACCTGTCTCAGATGAGGAAACTGGGGCTCAAAGAGTCCAGGGATTTCCCTCTGTTCTCACACTTGGAAAGAAAAGAGCCAGGATTCCACCCATGGTTTCTGGATTTCCAGCTCCTGGCCCCTGAGTGAACAGGAGAGCCCTGTGAGGCCTGGGTCCTGGGTCTAGAACCTTCTGGTGCAGGATGGGCAAGCCCGGGCGGGGCCACAGTCACATCGTAGCACGAGCAGGGTCATGGTCATGATTGGAAATGACAGCCGCCAGCTCCAGGGTGGGAGTTTTGCTCAAGGCAGTGTCTTTGGAAATTGCAGGAGAACGCGGCCCCCCTGGACCTCCTGGGAAGGCAGGACCACCTGGGTCCAACGGTAAGGAGGGGACAAGAGTGAGGGGGGGCTTTGAGGCCCTTCCAGACCCAGCTGCAGAGGAACGTGGGCGGGTCTTCCGGGGCTGCCACGCTGTCCTCCACGGGAGCCAACACCTGCCCAGACAGGGCTCCTGGGGCTCAGTCCAGGGCAGGGGTCTCAGTGTGGGAGCTGGTTCTCAATGTGTGTGGGGGGGTCTCAGTTTGGGGGAGTGGGGTCATCAGTATGGGAGCTGGTTCTCAATGTATGTGGGGGGTCTCAGTTTGGGGGAGTGGGGTCATCAGTATGGGAGCTGGTTCTCAATGTATGTGGGAGGTCTCAGTTTGGGGGAGTGGGGTCCTCATTGTGGGAGCTGGATTCTCAGTGTCGGAAGAGGGGTTCTTGGTGGTGTAGGGAGAGGTTCTTGGGGTGTGTGTTGGGGGAGGGGTTCCCGGTGGGCAGGTTGTGGGGAGGTGTTATCGGCATGGAGGGAGGAGCTGTCAGTATGGGGGAGAGATTCTGGGATGGGGGAGAGGTTCTGATTATTGGGGGAGGGACTTGCAGTGTGGGGAGGGGTCCTTAGTGGGGGGCTGTCTGTATGGGGGAAGAGGTTCTCAGGTAGGGGAAGGTTTTCAATGCAGGAGCATCTGCCCTGAGGGTGGGTCTGAGGCCAAATCCTGTTCCTCGAAAGTGGAAATGGGCTTGGGATGGGAGTGTCTGCTCACTCCTCTGAGACCCACTCAGTCCTGGCCTCTGTCCCCTGAGCACGAGGCCCTGTCTTGTCCCCTCCTCCTGACTCTGCTCGAAAACCAGGATCAGCCCCAGATGGCTTGGAGAACCATGCCAACAAGCTCCAAATACAGAATTACTAGAAATTCTCTGCTTTAAAACAAAGAATTTCCTGATATATTTTCTTGAGGAATATTTTGAAGAATCAGAGAAATATGCAGTCGGAAATTGAAGCTCCCTTTACTCACTCACCTTTACCCACAGACCTACGCAGAATAAGACCACCCTACACTCACCAAACCCCAGGCTCAGTCATGGGTTGTGTCTAAACGTAAAATATGCAGGGTTGGTGCCCAGACCCCAAACAACCCTACCCCCATCATATTACCGTGTCCACCAAGATGGGCTGTTTGCAGGCCTTGGGACCTCAGGAGAACCCTGAAGATCCAGGCTTCCTCTATTTGGCATGTGGAGACCTCAGCAGTCTCTGGAATGGGGGCGTCTCCTTCCCCAGGGACCTCCCAAAGGGGTGCATGTGGTGGAGGGGCCAGTGTAGGCAACCCTCGAGGGAAAGAAAAATTTGGTCAACAGAAGCAGGGTCAGGGACTCCTTGACTGGACCCGTACCATCTCCTCCTGGGGAGGCCCAGAAAATGGTCTCCACTTTCCACGCAGTGTCCGTGGACCAGTGGGGGCTGAAGGGCTCTGATTTCCAAACTGTGACACGTGTGTCCTTTCTCATCCACGAACAGGAGCATCTGGGGAGCCCCAGCCATGCCTGACAGGTGACTGGCCATCCCCACTTTCCCCCACGGCTTGTGGCTGTTCTTGTCTGGAAGTTCAGGGTCATACGACGCCACTGCCGGAATGAAGTGACAAATAGGAACAAAAGAAAATGGTTGCTTGCCTGTTTCCTTGTCCTCTAATTATTCAAGGAAGTGACAAATATTGTCCAGACAACTTACATACATTCCATGGCAATTTTCTCCTATCTTCTAATCTACCCCAGAAGGCTGGGTGCCCAGGAGCCGAAGGTGGGGGTGACACTGGGAGGTGGGAGGGTCAGGCCGACTGGGTGTGGCCATCACAGCTGCGTGGCCCTGGGGGCCGTGTCCCTGTCTAGTCCTCAGAGTTCTGCTCTGTTCATACAGACGCCTATGGCCCTGCTCCTCCCTCCTGGGCCTCCCTCTCACTGCCCCTGCCCTGCCCAAGGCCCCTGTCCTGCAGCCACTCCCTGGGTTCTCTTCTCAGGCCCACACACCTGCAAGGACCTGTTAAACCGAGGGCACTTCCTGAGCGGCTGGTACACCATCTACCTGCCTGACTGCCGGCCCCTGACTGTGCTCTGTGACATGGACATGGACGGAGGGGGCTGGACCGTGAGTGGGGGACTGAGGGGCCCTGGGCAGAGGCGGTCAGCCTGGGAGACCCGGAGTCCAGGCTGCACACCTGGCTGGAGAACACACTCTGGAATTCTCTATTCCCCTGGTCGGGGACAGAGATGATGGGGGAGGTGACCTGTGGGTAAAAGTCTAGGCCGTGGGGGAGGCTGGGAGGGGCCTGGTGCTCTCCTGCTGTGTGCCTTGGGGCTTGTTGCCTCCCCTCTCTGAGCCCCCATTTCCTCCTTCATCCCGTGGGGTCTGTGAGGAGAGCAGGTGGGCGTGTGGGGACCCCAGCCTGCGATGCTCTGCCAACTACAAATGCTGCTCCTCTGGAGGGCGGGTCCCCCGTGCTGTGGGACGTCAGTCTGTCCCCCTGGCTCCTGTCCCCTGGCTCTTCCACAGGTTTTCCAGCGGAGGGTGGACGGCTCCGTGGACTTCTACCGGGACTGGGCCGCGTACAAGCAGGGCTTCGGCAGTCAGCTCGGGGAGTTCTGGCTGGGGAACGACAATATCCACGCCCTGACCGCCCGGGGTAGGGCCGCTGCTAGGGCTTGGGGGTCAGGGGGCCCTGAATGGGGGTGCCCCTGCCCCTTAGGCCTGGGCTGCCTGGAACATAAGCGTCTCTTAGCCCACAGCCTCCCGTCTGCAAGGTTAGGCGAAGCCCCAGCGTGCCTCCCTCACCGCAGCTGTCAGTGCTTGCTTGCCTCACAGGGGATCGGGCCCTGAGCACACTCAGGGTGGCACCGGGACCTCCGAGGGCTGCGTCCCCTGCCGCAGGCTGTGGCGGCATCGGGACAGGAGAGGGTTAGAGCTCTGGGCTGAAGGCCTCTTCAGGTCTTGGCCCCACTGGCATCTCAGAATCTGAGAGTGGGAAGGAAGGACACAGCGGCCCCGTAGTGGAGTTTGGGCCCAACCCCAACTCTGCCTCTAATCTGCTAGGATTTGGGAGTCTAGAGTCTCGCCCTGTTGCTCAGCTCACCCTGCCGGGTCAGAGCTACACAAGCCCTGGGGAAGCTGCGGTGCTCTCCGCCCTCTGCCTCCATGGAGTCCAGAGCTCCTTCCAGGCTCTGCCCCAGATCCCCAGCTCCCATGTCTAAAGGCAGAGGGTCCTTCTGGTGGGACCCTGAAACCCTCCTCTAACAGGAACCAGCGAGCTCCGTGTAGACCTGGTGGACTTTGAGGACAACCACCAGTTTGCTAAGTACAGATCATTCAAGGTGGCCGACGAGAAGGAGAAGTACAATCTGGTCCTGGGGGCCTTTGTGGAGGGCAGTGCGGGTGAGTGTCTGCTTGGGGTTGTGCGGCCTGGGCTTCTGAGGGGGGTTTGGGAAGTGGAGAGAGCGTGCTCAGTGTCCTGACGGCCTTGCGGCCTCACCTCTCTGAGCCGGTTTGTCCGTCTCTACATGCAGACACTAACGTCTGTGCTCTGTGTAGCGTGGGGGTCACGGGACACATCAGTACATGACTCCAGAAACCCCAGCAAGGACATCTGGTAGGAAGGAAGCCTCTGCAGAGCAGGGACCTATGTACACGGACAGCAGCTGATATCTCTGTGGGGCGTGGCTGGAAGGGGTCTGCCATGGTGGAATCCAGAGTAGAGAATGATGATCCCGACCCCTGCCTCCTGTTCTTCTGTGAAATAAAATAGTACACATTCGGTGGCAGGGCTAGACCTAAAGACAAATTGCCAAAACCACTGCCAACAGCAGGATAGTATTCACTGGAGTCACGGATTGCACTTCTTGGATTGTGCAGTGCACAACCTGCTTAACCATACATGGAGGACACACCAGGCCAGGCTTCAGGTATAAAGACTTATACTGCCTATAACGATGTTACTGCCTGTAATGATGCTCACATTTCCTCCTGCACAGGTGATTCCCTGACATCCCACAACAACCACTCCTTCTCCACCAAAGACCAGGACAATGACCTTAACACCGGAAATTGTGCTGTGATGTATCAGGGAGCTTGGTGGTATAGAACCTGCCATGTGTCAAACCTGAATGGTCGCTACCTCAGGGGGGCTCACGACAGCTTTGCAAATGGCATCAACTGGAAGTCGGGGAAAGGATACAATTACAGCTACAAGGTGTCAGAGATGAAGGTGCGACCTGCCTAGCCCAGGCCGGCCTCAGGGTCAGGACGCCTCCACACATAGTTGGTGGGGGGTAGGGTTGGGAGCTTGGCCCTAGGGTTTGTAAAAGAAACACATGTCGTGATTCTAAATTGCGTTTGTCTTGCTGTGCGGAAGAGGTTCAAATCCTGCTCTGTTTCCACAATTGGCCCTTCCAGATTTGTGACATTAACTCATCTCAAACCTCTGTCTTTCCTTGGCAATGAGTAAGAATATGTTTCTGACCATGCCAGCAGGAACCTTCCTTAAGAACAAATATAAGACTTTGACGCTGTGATGGGCTCAGAGTGCAGCCCTGCTCGGGTCCCTGGGCAGGCTAAATGCTCGACCATCTGGGTTTCCCTGTGAGCTGGATGGTGGGGAAGTGAGAAGGCGCATTGGAGAGGAGGTTTCTCCTGCACTCAGAGATGCTGTTGCCTGTCCAAGGCCCCCAGCCTCCCAGCCGCAGCTCTGCCCACTCACCCCCATCACCCAGGCTTCCTGTCGCCTGCTCTGTTGGGTATTCGTGGGACCTGCTCGCTACTTCCTCACAAGCCAAAGCAGGAGTGTGCCTGTGACTCCCTTATCAAAACGGAGAGAGTGGTTACATAAGGCAGGTGCGAGGGACCCGAGCACTCCTGAGGCGGGAAGAATCCTCCTTTTGGCCATGAGTGTCCAGCCCAAAGTTGCTCTGCAGCTGAGCCCAGTGCAGTTAGAATCAGGAAGCCAAGGGCCCTTCCACCTGCTTGTCTAGGGCAAGCCGCCTGCAAGAGAGCAAAGTGCATTAGCACAGGAGTTTGTGTCTGGTGAGGACGGCACCTGGCCTTCTCCTCTTGCCACCTCCTGGTCCCCCTGAGGACCCATCCCCTGTCCCCAGTCCCCGGCCAGCTCAGCCTGATGAGGCTTTTGGAGGCTCCGCACCCCAGCATCGGCCAGTGCTGACCCTTGTCCGGCTGTTTGGGTCCCTGCTCCCTCTCATAACAGCCCAGCCCCTGTCCTATACCCTCTACTCAGAGAGGATCCAGAAGGGTCCAAGGAGGCCATGATCCCTCCCTGAGCTTTTTAATGTGGGCCCCCTCCTTCCCCTACAAGGGTCCCTCCTGGGTCTTAGCTGGTCTAAGCCCCACGCAAGTCATGGGGAGGGCTGAGCGTCTGGGACTTCTGGGGGATGTGCACCGTTTCCTCTGAGTTCCTGGAGGGTGTGCACCATGAAGATCAGGACGCAGCTCCGGCCTCACCCTCCGTGAGCCATCCCCACCTTCCCTCCTCACTCTGGGTTCAAGGCCTGGGATGAGCCAGGACAGGGGGAAGCAGGGACAGCCCTGGGCATGGCCCTTCCTTCCTGGGCCCGCAGGAGGGGGCCACACCACCCACCCAGGGGGCTGACCCGTCCTCAGGACAGAAACTAGCAAGCTGTCAAACCTGAGGGTTTATAACTAAATGATGGGGTGCTGCCCCAGGAAATTACACCCAGACGTCTCTTTTCTCATAGACCTGGGTCCCTAGCTTTTAGACAGGATGACACATCATTGACAGGTACTGACTTTACATGCATTGCAGCCTCATACTTCAGCCATTCAGTGCTAGGCGGTCTTCTAGGGCAGCAAAGAGCTCAGCCACACACCCTGGGCCACAGTCACGATGAGACCTCCCCTCAGTGCCGTCCACCCCCCATTCTGGGCATTTCAATCTCCAATAGGAGACTGAAATGAGGAAAACATGCACCTCACTCAACTGTAAAGGGAGGAACTGGGAATTCCTCTCAAATCTTGACCCTCGAGTTCTAGAAACGGGGTCCTCTCTGGAATCTATGATGGCATTATTCTGGAAGGCTAAAATAAAGCTATTAAATAAAGAAATATTTTTAGCCTGACAAGCCAGAGATTTTTTAAAATCTTGTTTTTAAAATTTTCTTAATTGAGAGAGGAGCTAAAAAGTAACTTTTTCTAAATATTTAATGTAGCTTTGCTATACTGTATAAATACTCTCAAACTTTGGGGATTTGTTGGGATAAGAAAAAGTACTTGTAAAAATGCAGTCAGTATGTCGGGGACTTGTGTGGTTAACACAGCACAGGGAGGTCATGGAGGCGTGTGTAATTAACCTAATGTCACATAAATGTATTTGCATGACATGTGCATCACATGGGCATATGTGTGTATGCGTGCACCTGCGGGGCCTCTGGGAGGTGTAACTGAGGCAGGCATCAGAAGGGCTCTGTAGGACCAACTGGCACTGGGCGGGTGCCTGGAGCTGCAGGTGCCTGCTTCTCCCATCTCCCGAGAGACCTGGCTCCTGCATGTCACCAGTGCTGCCTCGGGGTGTCTGTCTCCCTCCAGAGCAGGGGGCTGAGCCAGGTTGGGACCTGAGCCAAGGTCAAGAGTGTCCCCAGGGCTGGGCTGTCCCTGTCCCTCTGCTGGGGACCGCCGCCTCCCTTCCTGATTTTCAGAGGTCTCAGGCCTCTGCTGTCCGGAGGACTGGAAGAAGGGACAGCACCTGGCAGTGGGCCTGTGCCCACTAGACCCTAGATTCTTAACTATAACTGTGGTTTCTGTGGTCAGGCTGGGAGTGACACAGGCGTTCGAGCCAGACTCCATCTTGAATAGGGGCTGAGGGAAATGAGGCTGAGACCTGCTGGGCTGCAGTCCTAGGAGGTGAGGCACTCTTAGTCACAAGAGGCTGGCAGGATGGGTATCACAAGATACACGTCATAAAGACCCTGTTGATAAAACAGGATGCAGGAAAAAAGGCGGCCAAATCCTACCAAAACCAAGATGGTGACAAAAGTGACCTTTGGTCGTGCTCACTGCTCACCATATGCTAATTATAATGCATTAGCACGTAGAAAGACACTCCCATGACAGTTTGCAAACATCATGGCAACTTCCAGAACTTACCATGTATAGTCTGAAAAAGGGAGGGACCCTCAGTTCCCTGCCCCTTTCTTGGAAAACTCATGAAAGATCCACCCCTTGTTTAGTATGTAATCAAGAAATAACTATACAAATAGCCAGTTACCAGTCCTCAGAGCTTCTCTGCCTATGGAGTAGCTGTTCTTTTGTTTCTTTACTTCTCTAATAAACTTGCTTTTACTTTATGAACTTGCCCCAAATTCTTTCTTGTGGGAGGTCCAAGAACCCTCTCTTGGGGTCTAGATAAGGATGCTTGTTCCAAAGCTGTGAAGCCTTGCTTTGTCTGGAGTAACTGACATTGAAACCGCCACTGTAAATTATGACTGAGACAATGAAAGAGATCTGACTTAACCAACTCCGTCTTGCTTCTAACCTCCAAGCTGTCCTTGTTCATTCCTAGGCATAGGCTGAACTAACTTTGTGAAGAATTTAGTTTATAGTTTAAAACAAAGATGGTAATAGCCCTTTCTCAAAACCTCCTTCTTGCCTGGGGACTAGACTGCTTTTGTAGGACTAACAAATTAGCCACAAGATTAGAAATTATGGTTTAGGCATCATGCAGCTGGAGGCTACAAGATTCTGACCCTCCCTAAACTGTTCCAAAAGTCAGTACTTGAGGTATTTTGCAGACCCTGCAGTTGATGGCTCAGCTGGCACCACCCAGATTGATAAACTGGCTCATTTGATCTTGTGGCACCACCCAGGATCTGACTCAGTGCAAGAAGACAGTGGGGACTCCCTATGATTTCATCTCTGACCAATCAGCACACTCGGCTCACTGGCTTCCCTCTAACCCTGACCAATCAGCACTCCTGGCTCATTGGCTTCTCCCTAATCCTGACCAATCAGCACTCCTGGCTCATTGGCTTCCCCCCAACCCTGACCAATCAGCACTCCTGGCTCATTGGCTTTCTCCCCACCTACCAAGTGGTCCTTAAAAACTCCGATCCCTGAATGCTAGGGGAGACTGATTTGGTAATAATGAAACTCTAGTCCGGTATCCTGCACGGCCGCCCTTCATGAATTACTCTTTCTCTATTCCAATTCCCCTGCCTTGATAAATTGGCTCTGTCTGGGCAGCAGGCAAGGCCAACCCATTGGGTGGTTGCAACATCAGGAAGGCCCCCGTCCTTAGGATGAGAAAGGAACCCGCCCTGCAGGGCTGGAACCCGATGTATCAGGAAGGTGAAGGGGCATACCCAGAAAGCTTCTCTACAGGAGAGAGGGCCATTTAACACATCCAGGCCCACGGCAGTCCTCCACCTCCGAGGACTCTCTCCATGAAGGTGTGATGCCCTCTGGGAATGGGAGCACACCCTGACCCTTCCCTGGGATCCTCATTCTCCATGCTGCCCCTGCTACACCTGCTCCAGACCTCACTGTCACTCACCTTCACCTCTCCAGAATCTGTGGTTTCTGGTTTTGTCTTCCCTGTGCTCTGCCTCCTGTGGAACTTAGGACTCTTCCATCCTGCACCCAGAGACTTTCAGCCCTCGGGCAATGGATTTGCTGCAGCCTGATCCCCACCTCACTTCCTGTCCAGTCTTCAGGAGGAACCGACCCAAGTCTGGGTCTCTGTGAGGCCTCCTAGCCTTGGTGCTGGTGGCTCTGCCTGGTGCCCTTTGGTCCCTGGTCCTGTTCAGCTGCTGGTACATGTTTACAGAGACATTGGCCACACGGCATTATGTGTGGTTTGTGCTCCCAGGCAGGGTGTCAGAGTAGAACTTGCCTCATTCAAAAGCAAAGTCTCTTCATTTCAGCTGGTGAAGTGCGTGGCATTTTGCCCTCAGAGACCTGGGCTGTGGGGCCTTGATCAGTGACCTGACCTCTCTGAATCTTCCTTGTCGCGTGGAGACATGGGACGACAGGGTGGATTTGAAGGACCTGGGGAGTAAGAAGAATGTGCTCCCACACTGGGTTTGCAATGTGCACAGCATCACCCACCTGGCCCAGCTGCCAGTCCTCCTCCTATGGCACTACCTGCTCAGCTGACAGCCCTTGCCCGTGAGGCCTCCCCTGGACGCAGGAGCCCTTGGCTATAGGTCTCTGTTGTGGGCTCCAGCCCTGCCTGGCCTGCCCCCAACACCTGCTGTCACCTGCCTGTCTCCTTGGACTGAGTCCAGGCTGTTCTGTTGAGGGTGTTGCGAGCTGTGCCCTGGCATAGGAGTGGCGGGCAGGGATTGACTCTGTTGTGTATCCAGACCTGGGAGAGGAGGATGGAGCCACCTGATGTGGGCCAGGCTCCAGCAAAGGGCTCCCTCCCTGCTGCCCACACGAGCCAGGGCGGGCTCCCTGAGGTCAGCGCAGAGGCCAGGCTGCCTGCCTTTATTGCCTTCAGAATCTGCTTGAGGGAGAACTGGCTCTCTTCTTCTCTCTTTCCTGGCCTGAGGGACACTGTCTCCCTCCAATAAGCTGATTGTTGGGAGCTGTGACTGACAGGCACCCAAACCCTGAAACCAGGTGGTTCTTGCCTCCATCGACCCAAACCCCCGTGTCCCCTGCCCTTTCCCTTCCCTTCACCATGGGTTTCTGAGTTCTTCCAATGCCTCCATGCCTTAAGTGCAATTTATAAAAAAAAGAACCGGGAAAGGTCCATCTTGTGGATTCCAGGAAAGGGCCGTCTTGTGGATTCCAGGCTCAGCTGGCTCTAGGCAGAGCGTGATGTTGCTCACCAAAGGTGGGATGTGATTTTAGGCTGCATTCACAAAGGCCTGACATCTAGAACAAGGAAGATGCCATACTCGCCTCTGCATAGATCACTCCACACCTGTGCCCTGAGTTCTGAGTTTTGCACTTTACAGGAACCTAGATGGAAACACTGCTGGGGAACGAGAATGGAGAGCTGGAAACAGCATTCTGGGAAGTGGCCAAAGGCAAGTGGGGAGTAACAGGCAGAAAACATGGCCTGCTACAGAGTATGAACTGTGCGTTTTGGGAGGTGACCCCACACTAGGAGGGCATCGCTGTTCCAGGCTCCTGGGCACTGAGGGCCCCTCCCATCTCTTTGTCCCCAGCCTCTCTGGGTGTCTGTTCTTGTCCATTTATTCCTCTGTGTCCTAGGCTTCTTTCCTCTCGCAGTAGCCCGTAGTCACAAAGAGTGGGGTGGCCAACTTATCCCAGTGAGCCTGGGCCTGCCCAGTTCTGGCACTGAACATCCCATCTCCTGAAAAAGCCCCAGCCACCAGGATGGTCGGTTGTCCTAAGAGGAGTCTCAGTGACCCCAGTCAGATGCAACAGGTGAAAAATCCCCAAAACCCTGGATGCCCTATCCTCAAGGTCAGGGAAGACACAGAGTTCAGGACACCTGCCTGACTGACCTTCACCTTCTCTTTTCTTCACCAGAATGACACTAATCACTTAGTGAAGAAAGACTAAGCCAAGCCCTTCTCCCGCTACCCCCATGGAACATCTGCTAGGTGCCCAGCCCTGTCTGGAGTACAGAGCAGTGAATTCCTGCTCTGAAGGAGGCTGTCCTCTCACCAGGAGCATGAGGCCTTTTCCAATAGCATCAGACAAACGGCCTAAATGGAAGACTCAAAGCAGTGGCTCCAGTGAGTCCTGTCCTGTTTCTTTCTTCCAGGCTCAGCCTGAAGTTCTCCTGAATCCTTAGAGGAGCCAGAACTTCCCAGTTACTTTCTCACTGCCTGTCTGACCTGAGAGAGAGAGAGTTAGGAGGCAGGATGTGACTCTGGAGGCAGGGACTTGGACACTGGATCAGATTGAGGACCAGCTAAAACAGGACCCAGGTGAAAGCAGCTTTCCGTAAGACACACCCACCAGGGTGCCATGTCAGTTTACCATTGCCGCAGCAACACCCAGAAGTTACCACCCCTTTCCATGGCAATGACTTGAGGACCCAGAAGTTACCATCCTTTTCCTAGAAACTTCTGTATAAACCACCCTTAATTTGCATATAGTTAAAAGTGGGTATAAGTATGTCTGCAGAACTGTCTCTGAGCTGCTGCTCTGGGCACACTGCCTCTGGGGAGCCCTGCTCTGCAAGGAGAGTACCTCGGTTACTGCTGTACGTGGCCGCTTCAGTAGAAGTTGCTGTTTGATGCCCCCAGCCCACCCTTGAATTCTTTCCTGGGTGAAGCCAAGAACCCTCCTGGGCTAAGCCCCAATTTGGGGCTCACCTGCCCTGCATCAGATGGAGGTCCAAATTTAAGTGCAAATACAGACAGTTCACATTCCAATCCATACACAAATGGCAAACCCATGGGGAAGATGGCTGCATCGTTACTGTACGTGCTCCCATCACTCCAGGAGAATCTCTCATTATTGTTGTTTATAAAAGGCATGCCTTGTGGCATTGAGACAGAGATGATGTTATATGTTCACCAAACCTGTTTTTCTCCCTCCTGAGGGTACAAGAAGGCTGCTTTTCTAAACCTGTCTTGCAGTTAAATGAGACTATATGATGGAGATTTAGTCAATGGGATGTTCGCAGAGATTATGCAGACCCCTTTCTAAATTGGCCCCCCAAACCTTCAGTCCCAGGTCCTGGTGGGGATCCCCAAAACCCTCTGTAAACCTGCATTGCACCACATGGGCCCTGCATTGCAGCACAAGGGAAAATGATGACATTGTGATCCTGAGGGGTTCTTTGTTATAGCAGCTATTGGTACTTACACTGACTCATGCAGAGATTGGTACTGGAAGTGCAAGAGCGTGGCAACAAACACCTAAAATCCAAGGCACCGGCCTGGCAGCCACATGGTGGGTGGAGGGCTGCAGAGTTTTGTTTGATGAACGTGTTGCCTTCAATAACTTGGGAGGCAGTTCCTTGGAACATCTCTTCTAGCCCCACGGGAGCAGCTTGAAAAACAGAATTTTCAGTGTGTGTTTATTTTAATTGACTGACTGACTAGGTGTTACAAGAGAAAGAAGAGCTTAGAAAAGAACTTAGCAAGCAGGAATAAAATGGATTAAAGAGTCTAGGAACTGGAAATCTCTCAGAGTTGGAAAATGCCTGAACATTGTTAGACTCCAAACAGTAAGAGATGAGATTTTAAAAGCACTAGGGTAAGAAGGATCAATGGAATATGTTGTTTTGAACAGAGTGACTTAGAATTGTAGTAAAGATCCTTCCTGCTCAAGCCTGAAAACTTCAAGAAATACTTCCTTAAGATGAGAGATACAGGGAGGCATGGGGATAAATTAGCAAAGAAGTGCATCAAATCTGAGTCAAATATGAACCAAATTTCTATCTCAGAAAAGAAGATGCCCAGAAGAAATCTGGGGTTTTGAATCACTGCAGGAGTGATTCTTGTCACCATGCCCTGCCCTGGACTATGATCTGGGCAAGAAACAAACTTGCATTGTATTTCAGCCCTGAGATATTAAGATTGCCTGTTAAAATAGCTGCTGTTTCTTATCTTTACAAAGAGGTGGCCCAGGCGAGGAGAGCTGGTTCAAAAACTTACTCTGGGCTTTGTGCCAAGTTGGCCTCCTACTGATTTCTTTAGCTGCACTGGAGCTACTCAGTTTGATTTTCATTGTCACTGTGGCTCATCAGCCTGAGGCCATATGGGTAGGGGGCGGCCAATTATCTGATTCCTGCAGCTTTACAGGAGGCTGGAAGCTCACACGCCCACCCCACGATGTGGCAGAAGTCCCAGCCGGGAAGCCGGCAGAGCCAACGACAATCTGGAAATGTCCATCTGTCCCAAGGTAGCAAATGGGCCCTCCCAGAGCACTGTGCTTTCCATGACGGGATGGGTGCTCTATAATTTAATTGGGGTTGAAACATAAATCATCAAATCTGAGAACTGGAAATTAAGGGGCAGCTGCTCTGGGTGATCTTGCCACGCCAAACTAGACTCAGTGCCTCTGCAGCTCCCAGCAGACCCACAGACACAAGAAACTCACTACTGTCATGAGCAGGCACCAGATTGGTGTGGCCTGGGACGGTGGTGACTGACATTGGAAGGTCTTCCTCTTGTCAAATGTAGCTCTGCTTCTCCATAAAAGCTAATCTTTGGAGTGGGCCAAGCAACCTGTATGGTGGGAAGTCCACAGTTGTTTACCCCATACCATCAGGAAGGGCCTCTACTGGGCTGATGGCCAAGACATGAGAGTCAAGGACAGAACGCACACCCAAAACCGAAAACAAAACCCGGACCGGCCATTACGTATCCGGCATGCTTGGCTCTGATGAATACTTGTCTTGGCTGATACCTACCTGGCTTCCCAGCTCCTGTTTCTCCGGGCTGTGTGAGCCTGGATTCTAATTGAAACCCATTTGCGTTAATTTGTTTATCTCTCTTTTCCCTTCCAGGATTGCTGTCTTCTTTAATATGAGTTTGCTCTGATGAGCCAGAAGGTCTCCGGGTTTTGTTTGCTTGCACTAAAATCATCAGGCCTTCTACTTGACTCTCTGAAACTAGCACACTAGTGGTTCCTCAACCTGACTGTCCATCAGAGCCACCTGGGGAGGCTCTGAAAAATACAGATTCAGGGGCCCCATCCCAGACTCTTAGAACCAAAATCTCAGTGGGTGATGCCTAGAGCCGTCCCTCTTCTCTGCTGACGAGCTGTGGTAGGAAGCCACACGACAGCACATCAAACAGAGATGACAAGTTAACCTGCCTGCCACACCATCTCCAGCCTTTTGTGGGCCACGTGTCCCCAGGCCCCCCACCCATCCCTCAGAATAAAGGTGAGAGTGATCCAAATCAACAGCCACCTCAAATATTTTTTTTTAAACACAGAATAAGGATCAAATTAATTATGGTGAATATTTACCTGCCTTAAATAGATTGTTTTATGGGGATGTGGTATTACGACTTGAGTCTGTTTCATAAGTGTCCCTTACGACACAATAGGATCTTAAAGAAAAGTTTGTACCCTTTGAATCAGTAAGCTCACCAGAGAACTTACTCTTGGGGAAAAAATGCAACATAAGAGAAAACAGCATGTACATAAATGTGTTAATTACTGGCTAGGATATCAGTATTCAACAATAAGAGGAAACGCTGGATAGATTCTAAGTGTTCAGCAATAAGAGGATGTCCTTTTCCTCCAGTGAGTATTAAGTGGCCATTTAAAAAAATGCTCAATGTGCAAGCTCTAGTGACCTGGAAACCTAAGTGTAAAATTAGAACATAGAAATGGAAGTGCAGACTTCTACTTCCAGTAATAATGGGTTAGAAAACAAGGCCGAACTTCCTTTTGAAATTGAAAAAGCTGGACAAAGTTCAGAGATACTCTTCTTAAGCACTAGAGATAATCAAAGTAATGAGGAATGACCAGAATAAGATTCAGCAGAAATAGAAACCGGGAGTGGAGCATCTGTGAGTATCTTTGCCTGGGGTCATTCACCATTCAAAGAGAAGCTTTCAAGTCTGTGTAGGAGTTTTGTCAACTTAGCAGGCTGAAGGGGACCAGGGTACATGTTTAGAGCCTGCCAAGGATGGAGTTTCAGGTTAAGGAACTTGCACTTTAGCCTGACAACTATGTACGTGTGCATTCCAGAGGTAAGGATCACCTACGAGTAAACCAGCTCTTCCCCAAAATTGCAAACTGGTTTTAAGTCATATGGGTGCGTAGACCATCTCTGGCAATGGAACTGGATATTAACTTCCAGAACATGCCTGGAGAAGCAAATGAAACCTGGGTTGGAGGAAGACAAAGTATTGCTAGGTTTCAAGTGATCTACATCAACACTTTAAAAAGTTCATAATGTCTATGGCAGTCAAAGTGGATCTGTTAGTATTCTACTCCTGCACAGCAAATTACCGCAAACGGCACCCATTTATTAACTCACAGTTCTGTGTGTCAGGGGTCTGAGTGGGCTCAGAAAGCAAGGTCCTCTGGTTAGAGTCTCACAAAGCTGAAGTCAAGGTGTAAGCCAAGCCTTATGCTCAGCTGGAGAATGTGGGGGAGAAGCAGCTTCCAGAATCATTCAGGTTGTTGTCAGAATCCAGTTCTGTGTGGTTTTAGGAATAAGGTTCCCATTTTCTTGCTGGCTGTCAGCTGAGAGCTGCTATCAGCTATTGGAGGCCACTCTCGGGTCCTTTCTAGATGAACCTCCATCTTCAAAGCCCGCAGAATTGTGTCAAATCATCCTCATGCTGAAAATCTCTCTGACTCCTCTCTTGCTACCTGCCAGAGAAAACTCTCTGCATTTAAAGGCTGTCATGATTAGATTAGGCCCACCCTGGTAATCCCTTTTTTAATTAACTCAATGTCAACTAATTAGCCATCTTAATAACATCTCGAAATCATTTTTGCAATGTAACATAACATGATCACTGGCATGATAGCCTGTATTTATAGCACTGGGAATTACAACAGAAAATCTTTGGGGCTGCGTGGCATTTTTGAATGATGCTTCCCACAATGGAGTGAGTTCACTGCAGCACGTCAGACACTGGACAAGACACAAATACGTGGTGATTTGAAAAGTAACAAAGACAGATTGGAGAGAGAACACAACATTTGTGTAAATAACCCATACAGGGAAAGCAAAACAAAAGTTGCAGTCTAAGCTTAATTAGGTGCATTGCCTGCTGAAACAACAACAAAGTCAACATTTTCCCAGAATATTTTTAAAGAATCTCATAACATAATATTCAAAATGTCCTGGGCACATCCAAAATTGCACAAGGAATGTAAAGAACCAGGAAAACGTAAGCAACTCTGAAGGAAAAGGCACTCAACATTCACCAATCCTGATATGACCAAGTGCTAGAAGTATTAAAGACTTTAAGACAGCTGTTATAACCATGCTCTAAGGGGTAAGGACAAACACTCTTGAAATGAATGGAAAGCCAGACAGTCTCATCAAAGAACTAGAAGCTACAAAATCAATCAAATGAAAATTTTAGAACTGAAAAATGTAGCAATAGAAATAACATTTCCCCATAGAGAATCAATACAAGAATAGAGATAACAGAGGAGCCAGTGAACTTGAAGACAGGTCAATAAAAGTCTTCCATTTTGAACAATGGAGAGAAAACCCATTGGGAAAAATAGAGGCTTCTGGTTTTGGTAATACGGAGTTGACATACTTTTACCCTATTCCACTCAATAAATATAACAGATATGCCTGACCTGAAGAAGCTAATAACCTCAAAATAGCAATAGTCACAGATGAAAAAACAAAAGGCTGGTAAAAAAAAAACAAAAACAAAAACAAAAACAAAACAAACAAACAAAAAAAACTGCTCTCTCTATCCAATGGCTCAAGAAGAAGGCAGCCCAGCAAGACAGAAAACTTTAGACAATAATTGCTCTATTCCCGTCAAACGCTGGAGGTGACCTGTCTCCTCCTCCTACAAGCAAAGGCTACGTAGACAGCCTAGATTTCCACCTTCATCGAACTGTAATGAGGCATCCCAGCACCCTCTAGTGCTGAATGGGTTGGTATCAGAAAAGGCACTTTCATCTCCTCTGTGCACAAGCAGTAACAAGTCCCCTCTACCCCTGCAGTGTCAGTGGAGTCTACATGGGGAAACTAGACTTCCACCCCAACAAAGCAGTTATGAGTTGCTCATCTCCTTCTCCACTGGCTGGTATCAGAGAGTCCTAGTGGAGATTCAGGACTTTCACCATCTTGCAGTAGCAATGAGTCCACCCCTCCCCTTGTGGTGCCAGTAGAGACCTCATGGAGAATAGTAAGGAGGAACACAACTCTCCTATTCACAGAGGTACCAGGGCAGGTCTCCTGAGGAGCTGGATCTTCTACTCCCACCCAGCAGTAATGAGGAGTCCTAACATTTCAATAATTACATAAAAGTGAATGGCCTAAATGCACCAATTAAAAGAGAAAGATTGTCAGAGTGTGTTTAAAAGCCTGGCTAAGCATACTCAGTCTAAAAGAAACTTATTTCAAATATAATGGTATAAGCATATTGAAAGTAAAAGCATGGGAAAATGTATGTTATGCAAACATTAATCAAAAGAAAGCAGGAGAGGCTCTGTTAATATCAGATAAAAGCGACTTCAGGCAAAGAAAATTGCCAGAGACAGAATATAATAATAAAGGGTCAACCTACTAAAAAGACACAGCAATTCTAAATGTGTGCACAACAAACAACAGAGCTACACATTATGTGCTGTACAAATAAGGTAACAATGATCTGAACAACTGCATGTTTCTTACAAGAAACCACTGGGAGCCAGATGCAGTGGCTCATGCCTATAATCCTAGCAATTTGGGAGGCAGGGCAGGTGAATCACCTGAGGTCAGGAGTTCAAGACCAGCCTGGCCAACATGGTGAAACCTCATCTCTACTAAAAATACAAAAAAATAGCTGGGCATGATAGTGGGTGCCTGTAATCCCAGCTACTTGGGTGACCGCGGCAGGAGAATCACTTGAACATGGGAGGTGGAGGTTGCAGTGAGCTGAGACTGCAGCATTGCACTCTGGTCTGGGCAACAAGAACAAAGCTCCTACTGGAAAAAAAAAGGGGGGAAAGAAGAAGAAGAAGAGGAAGAAGAAGAAGGAGAAGGAGAAGAAAAAGAAGAAGAAGAAGAAAAAGAAGAAAAAGAAGAAGAAGAAGAAGAAGAAGAAGAAGAAGAAGAAGAAGAAGAAGAAGAAGAAGAAGAAGAAGAAGAAGAAGAAGAAGAAAAGGAAGAGGAGGAAGAGGAAGAGGAAGGAGAAGGAGAAGGAGAAACCACTGGGGCCAGCTGACACTGAAATAACTTTTTTTTTTTTTTTTGAGACAGGTTTTCACTCTGCTGTCTCACCCTTATTCTGCTGAATAAAGGGTGCTATTACATGTTGCAGTGGTATGACCAGGGCTCGCTGCAGCCTTGACCTCCCAGGCTCAAGTGGTCCTCTCCCCTCAGCTTCCCAAGTAGCTGGGACTACAAGCCTTCACCACCACACCTGGCTATTATTATTATTATTATTATTATTATTATTATTATTATTCTTTGTAGAGATAGGCTCTCACTATGTTGCCAAGGCTAGCCTCAAACTCGTGGACTGAAGCAGTCCTCCCATCTTGGCCTCCCAAAGTGCTGGGATTACAGGAATGAGACACTGTGGCCAGGCTGGAATAACATGTTTAAAGCGTGGGAAGAAAATAACTGTAAACCCAGAATGTTATATTCAGTGAAAATATTCTTCAGATATAAACTTGTAATAAAGACATTCTTTCTTTATTATTATTATACTTTATGTTCTAGGGTACATGTGCACAACATGCAGGTTTGTTACGTATGTATACATGTGCCATGTTGGTGTGCTGCACCCATTAACTCGTCATTTACATTAGGTATATCTCCTAATGCTATCCCTCCCTGCTCTCCCCACCCCACGACAGGCCCTGGAGTGTGATGTTTCCCTTACTGTGTCCAAGTGCTCTCATTGTTCAGTTCCCACCTATGAGTGAGAACATGCGGTATTTGGTTTTCTGTCCTTGTGATAGTTTGCTCAGAATGATGGTTTCCAGCTTCATCCGTGCCCCTACAAAGGACATGAACTCATCCTTTTTTATGGCTGCATAGTATTCTGTGGTCTATATGTGCCACATTTTCTTAATCCAGTCTATCATTGATGGACATTGGGTTGGTTCCAAGTCCTTGCTATTGTGAATAGTGTCCGTATAAACATACGTGTGCATGTGGAATAAAGACATTCTCAAGGAAAGGAACGCGATGCGAACTGATCATCAGTGGAGCTGCTTTAAGCGAAATGCTAAAGAAAGTTCTTAGGTTGGAAGGAGAATGAAAACAGGAAAGTACAGAACTTCAGAAACGAAAGAGAGCAACAGAACTGATAAATAATTGAATAAAAAATCACACTATTTTTTACCTCTTAAGGTTTTTTTAAAAAAATGTGTATGACTGTTGACAGCAAAAGTTAAAAGACTGTCTGATGGGTTTTCAAGGTAGGCAGATCTAATACATTGAATAATTGCAACATATGGAGGTAGTATAATATAACCTACATCATTGCAAGGTTGCTGTGTTTTCCTCTAAGCAGTACAATTTCAGCTCTCAGTATACTGAGAAAAGTTAAGTATACATAGTCATGCCCACAGCAACCTCTAAAAGAATTACACAAAGAGATACAGTCAAATGTTGGTCAATTAAAACAGAATACTAAAAAAAAAATTCCAGTACAGCACAACTAGCAAGATAGTAGGTTTCAGTTAAGCCTCATACGTGATTATATTATGTGTAAATGGTATAAACACAAAATTAAAGACATTAATTTTCAGATTGGATTAAAAAACCCCAATTATATGCTGTTTATGAGAAACCCAACCTCAACTAAAAAATATAGAGTTGTTAAAAGTAAAGTGGGGGAAAAAAACGTATGTAAAATCCAAGCAAAAGAAAACTGGAAAGGTTATATGAATAACAGACAAAGTAAAACTCAGAGCAAAGACTTTCATCAAGAATAAAGGATGCTATTACATGTTGATAAATGGGACAATTCAACAAGGACACAATACAGTTCCAGAAGTGCATTCACCTAAAAAAATGCAACTTAAAAAATCAGCAAAAAGCTGCTAGAACTGAAACGAGAAACAGATTAACCCACAATTATGGTTAGAAAGCTTATGCTTCTCTGTTAGTAATCAACAGAATGACTAAACAGAAAAATCAGTAAGACTATAAAAGAGGTGAACCACACTATCAATCAGTTTATTAATCTATTTTACTTATATAGACATTTCGACATGTCAATAGACAACAGCATAAAACATATTCTTTTCAAGTTCAAATTGAACTTTCACCAACAGAGACCATATTCTAGGCCATAAAATAAACATTGGCAAATCTAAAATAATCAAAATCATATTAAGTATGTTTTCTGACCCTGACAGAGGTAAGCCAGAAATCAATAACCAAAAGATGTCTAGAAAAATCCCCAATAATTTGGAAGTAAAGGAACACAATTTTAAATAAACCATGGGCCAAAGGAAAGGTCATGGAGGAAACTCTTAGAACTGAACTAAAATAGGTGAATTTTACTGTATTTAAATTACACCTCAAAAAATCTGACTTTAAAAAAAATCCTTTCTGCTTTCCTGTATACTATGTCTAGCATTCAATCAAAACCCTCCAAGTGTGGAATAAAGACATTAGCCAAAAAGCTAAGATTAAAAACAAACAAACAAACAACAGAAGATAAGATCCACAGGCCACTGAGGTGTTTAAAATGTCTTTAAAAACGACTCTGACTGGTATGTTGAAGAAAATGGAAGATGGTGGAAAAAATAGGTGAAAAAGTGGAGAAGTGGAGCCAAGCATTGGAGTCTACACTGGCAATTCTATAACTGAAATTAATAACTCAGCAAATGGTTTTCTACTTATAAGCAAATTAGATACAGTGAAAAGCATTATTAGTGAACTGGAATATAGGTCAGGAGAAAATATCCAGACTGAATGTGAAAAGGAAAAAAGAATACAAATCCAGAAACTAGCAGAAGAGACATATGGGACATGAGCAAACATTGACCATCGGTATAACTGAAATATTTGAAAGAGAAGAGGAAGTAGAGTAATAGCAATATTTAAGAGATAATGGCTCGTATTTTCCAAAACTCATGAAAGACATCAAGTCACAGATTCTATGAACCCCAGGCAAGACAAATTCACAGAAAGTCTCATCCTGGTGCCTTGTAGCATAACTATAAAAGCAAAGCAAAAAAAAATCTCATAAATGTATTTTTTGAAAAAAGTCATATTACCTTCAGAGGAGCAACAAGACTTTCAGCTAGCTTTTCAGCTGAAATAACTAAATCTGAAAATCCTGGACATCTGTATTTACAGTGCTGAAAGAAACTAATTGGCAATATAGAAGTCTACACCCAATCTAAATACTATTTAAAATGAGGCAAAATAAAGATGTTTTCAGATAACAAAAGTGGACAGAATTCATCCTCAGCAGACTTTCATCAAAAGATATATGAGGCCGGGCACGGTGTCTCACATCTGTAATCCTAGCACTTTGGGAGGCTGAGGCGGGTGGATCACTTGAGGTCAGGAGTTTAAGATCAGCCTGGCTAACATGGTGAAACTCCATCTCTGCCAAAAAATACAAAAATTAGCCCAGCATGGTGGTCTATGCCTGTAGCTCCAGCTACATCGGAAGCTGAGGCAGGAGAATTGCTTGAGCCCAGGAAGTGGAGGTTGCAATGAGCTGAGATCATGCCACTGCACTCCAGTCTGGGGGACAGAGTGAGACCCTGTTTCAAAAAATAAAAATAAAGATGATCTCAGACAAAAAAAAAATAGAAGAAGGAATAAAGGGCAACATGAAGTATAAAAATGTGGTAAAGATGTATACTGACTGCACAAAACAATACTGATAGCCATTTCTTGCAGGGCTTTAAATAAATGTATCATAGAATGGGTGGCAACAATAGCATAAAAAGCAGAAGGGAGTTAATGTAGTTAAAGGTGTTTCAAAGTATTCACTGGTAAAGCGGTAGAAGGAATAATTTATAGTACACCGTAAAAAATCAAGGCTATAAATTGCAATGGCAAGCATGCACACCAAAAGAGTAGGAAAAGAATGAACAAGTTATAAGCTGATAGAGGAGGTGAGAGGATAATAAAAATATTCAATAAAGACGAGAGAAGGTGAGGAAGGAGAGGAAAAGAAAGAAACAACACTGTGTGGATGTCCACAAATACCCAAATGTTGCTGGATGGGGCCACGCCTGCACTCCTACTTGAGAGTTCCCATGGCCGGGAAGAACAGCACTGGCCCAAGAGGAGCAGGGCTTGATGTCTTTTCACCCATTCAGTTTCATCCCTCAGATCACAAAGGCTCTCTCAGTTCTGCTGATGTGAATTGGGGAGGAATTGGCAATGGGAAAAGACTCTTCATCTCTTCATAAGCTTGCTTTGCTTCTTTTTTTTTTTTTTTTTTTTTGAGACGGAGTCTCGCTCTGTTGCCCAGGCTGGAGTGCAGTGGCACGATCTTGGCTCACTGTGCAACCTCTGCCTCCCGGGTTCATGCCATTCTCCTGCCTCAGCCTCTCGAGTAGCTGGGACTATAGGCATCCCTCACCACGCCCGGCTAATTTTTTTGTATTTTAAGTAGAGATGGGGTTTCACCGTGTTAGCCAGGATAGTCTCGATCTCCTGACCTTGTGATCCACCAGCTTTGGCCTCCCGAAGTGCTGGGATTACAGGTGTGAGCCACTGCGCTTGGCTGCTGCTGCTTCTTTTTTTTTTTTTTTTTGAGATGGAATCTCGCTCTGTTGCCCAGGCTGGAGTGCAGTGGCACGATCTCAGCTCACTGCAACCTCCACCTCCCAGGTTCAAACGATTTCTGGTGAATTTTTGTATTTTTAGTAGAGACAAGTTTTCACCATGTTGGCCTGGCTGGTCTCGAACTCCTGACCTCAAATGATCCACCCGCTTCAGCCTCCTAAAGTGCTAGGATTACAGGCGTGAACCACGGCACCCGGCCTGCTTTGCTTCTTAAAATTAATGTTCAGTTTCTGAAAGCTACAAATTCGAAAATTCATCCTGAATATTTTAAGTTTGGCGTACAGTTCTTGTTTTTCTATTTATAAGATTTGCAAATCTTAAAAGTCACCTTTTTAGAGCTTTTGGATACCATAAATTTAGTTCTTTAAATACCTTCAAACATTTTAAATTGCAATAAAAAGTGGAATACGCTCGAATTTCTCCTTTGGTGTTTCAGTTGTCTAATGAGAAAAACCTCCTTAGCACTAATTAATCTTAAGAAATTTAATAATTTAACTTAGAAATGCAGTGCACCCAAAGTCTCTTAAGTATTCCAATACTGTGTATAAATGCACTAAGATTTCCATGTAACATTACAAGATGATTTTGATTAGCTAGTTCCACATTTTATATTGGATTTGTGAGGTTCTTCATAATAGGCCAAATTATGTAAACATTTTAAGACTGTGAAAAATCAAACCTGTCCAGATTCCTTAATACAAAAGGCATATTTTGGCCACGCACAGTGTCTGGCGCCTGTAATCTCAGCACTTTGGGAGGCAGAGGCGGGTGGATCACTTGAGGTCAGGAGTTCAAGACTAGCCTGACCAACATGGTGAAACCCCATCTCTACTAAAAATACAAAAAATTTGCTGGGCATGGTGGTGTGCACCTGTGATCCTAGCTACTTGGGAGGCTGAGATCATGTCACTGCACTCCAGCCTGCGTGACAGAGTAAAACGCAGTCTCAAAAACAGACAAACAAACAAACAAACAAAAAGACATATTTCTATGGCTATTTTATATTTATATTTATATTAATCGTATTTATATTTTATATTTATATTAATCATTTCTAGACTTAACGCTGAGTCTTCCTAGGTTGTAAAAATGCTTACCTACTGAGGGACGAAAGTACTCTCCCAATAGTGGATTTTGTGATGAACTAGAGATTGTGGCAGGGGCGTGGTAGGGTCTGGTTGGCCCCCAGTGGGCTACAAGGACCTCTCCTTACAGGTATTGAGTCAAGAACACTGGACATCAGGGAAGGATGTGCCTGTAGCTCATGTTCCTGGATCTAAGCAAGTGCAGTTTCTTTAAAAGTAGTTTTTAAATTGTGGAACATAACATGTATCCAAAAGTGCATAAAGCAAAAGTATAGCTTAATTATTTCTATCACTAGTTAACAAACATCCTTACAGTCACCACCCAGGTCAAGAAACAGAACATTGCCAGGACCCCAAAGGCTTGTCCCTGTCCCTTCCCAGTCACCATGCAGTCCCACCCTCAAATACAATCACTTTCTTATTTTTCCTGTATACGTTTACCACCTAAATAGGCATCCAAAATACCATCGGCTACTTTTGTTTCTGAAAAACTTTATCTACAATGGAATCCACAGCACACACCCTCTTGAAACGGCTCCTTTTGCTGCCATGTTTGTGAGACTCACGCTTCTTGTGTGTAGGTGTCACTGTGTCATTGTCATGGCTGTCTGGCGTTCTACCCAATGGCTATCCTTGCATATTTTAACATCCATTCTCTTCCTGATGGATACATGGGCTGATTCCAGTTTGGTGCTATGGTGAGTATTTGGCTGTAAAGATTTCTGGCCATGCCACCTGATATACATGATGGCCACATCCAGGCCCTGAGGTGGAACAGGCAGGTTACAGGATTGTGTGTCTTCTACTCCAACGGTTGATGCCAAGCCATTTTCCAGGTTGGTCCCATGAATTTGCATTGCTACCAGCAGTGTATGCACATCCCCCTCCCACAGTCACCTCTGACACTGGTGCTGTCTGTCTTTCTAACTTCTGTGGCCCAGATGAGGGGGACGCAGCGACTCCTTTGGGTGCTAATTTGTATTTCTCTGGTAAGTGAAAAGTGGAGCACCTTTTGATAAATACCTTTGCTCCTCTGCATGACATCTTCTGTGAAGTGTCTGTTCACATCTCATACCTTTTTTTTTTTTTTAACTGAGCTGCTCTAATTCTTTTATTATTTGCAGGAATTCTTTCAGATAGACACCTGTGATATGTTTATTTTTGTATAGGGCCTGGTAGGCAGAATAATTCCCCGCCCCCACCACTGCTCAGCCAAAGATGTCCTGTCCTAATACACACAATCTCAGAGCCTGCAAATGCCTTCCATGGCAAAAGAGACTTTGCTGATGTGGTTGGAGATAGAGACCTGGACATGGGAGAGGATCCCAGATTATCCGGGTAGGCCTACTCTAATCCCATGAGTCTCAGGAGTGGAGAGACGGTCCTGCGGGGCTCAGGGGGGAGAGGTGACAACGGACGAAGGGTCAGAGACATGTGGTGCCGCTGGCTTTGGAGTTGGGGGAAGGGGTCCCAGCCAATGAATGCCAGTGACCCCTGGGGCTGGAAAAGGCAAGGAAGCAGGTTCTCCCCTAGAACCCTGGAAGGACCTGCCACTGCTGAGTCCTGCCTGCTGGCCTAGTAAGGCCCTGGGACTCCAGACCTACCAAGCCAGGAGGTGACAAGTTCCCGTTGTTTCAAGCCACTCCGTTTGTGGTGACCGGTTGTGGCAATAGTAGAAAACTAAAGATGTGTGTGCCACCCAGCGATTCTGCCCCTCTGGCCTTCCTCCGGTTCTCTCAGTGTCCTTTGGTAAGTGGGAGCTCTTGATTGGAATGGGGTCACACTTGCCACATTCCACTTTGATGGCTCATAGGTCATGGTTGAGAAATCTCCCGGGCCTGGGAGCTGGAGAAGCCCCTTCTCCATCATCTCCTAGCAGCCTTGTGCAGCTTTTCCCTCTGAGGTCTGCGGTCCCCCCTAGCTGAGGTCTGTGTGTGGGAGGAAGGCCTCTTCGGAATCTTCTCTGTGCAGGTGGCTGACCAGGCGCTCTCTTCCTGGGGGTGAGTGCTAAGTGTTTATCTCTTCTCAGCAGCCAGCCGGCCCAAAGCATGAACTCTGCCGTGGTGGGAAGCAGAAAAGTTCCTACTAAACTTTCCCCCTTCTTCATAAGTGTTTTCTGGACCCCAAAGTGACTTTTCTCAAGGAGTGTGAAGTGCTGTGAGTGAGGCTTGGGGGTCGGGGGAGGCCTGGAGATGGAGGTGGGGATTGCCCTGTGTCAATTACTGGAGGTGGAAAATCCTTGCAAAAGTCACTCAACCTCCCTGAACATCGGTAATGCCATCTGCTAAATGAGGGTCCTGACTCTTCCTGACTTAGCAAATTCCAGGGAAACACCTGCCGTGCAACAGATGCAGGAAAGTGATCAAAACCACTGGTGTTCAAGAAACACATACAGAAACTGTAAAAACTTGTCTGTCCCAAAGCAAACATATTTAGAAGCATAATTCTCCCTCTGTTGAGATTGTGGGCATGTGACAGGTTGACCGGGCTGGGGGCAAAGGGGCAGCTGTGGGCGTCATGTGCGTCTGGCTGGGGAAACGGGGTAACTTCCATGCCGCAGCGCTTGTGGGTGTGGCCTCCCCACCAGCAGGTGCATGTGGAGGGGTCCTGGCCCGGCTAGGCGGGCCGCACCTTCATCTCCGACACCTTGTAGCTATAGTTGTACCCCTTTGCCGCACTCCAGTTGACGCCGTTGGCATAGCTCTCGTGGGGTCCTCTGAGGTAGAGACCATTCAGGTTTGAAGTATGACAGTCGGCATACCACCAGGCTCCCTGGAACTTCACAGCACAATTCGAAGAACTCACATCGTTGTCTTGGTCTTTGGTGGAGAAGAAGTGGTTGTTGTGGGCCCCCAGAGAATTACCTGCTCACAGAAAATGTGGAGTTTGCAGCTGCTAGAAAAAGCCGTGCCACCGTGAGACCCTCCCCACATCCTGACCCTGAGCAGAGCCAACCTCACTTTAGAGATGCATGAGCCGAGGCACAGGTGCGCAAACGACCCACCCACGCCTTGAAGGAAGGGGAAGCAGGAGTCAACCTCTGGCAACCTGGTCTGGAAATTCCTCTCCACAACCTGAGGCCCCTGCTCCAGCAACCAGCTATTTCCTCCAGGGCCCCCTGAAACTGTCAGGCCTCGTGCTCTCTCCTGGGATGGCCTCCCTCCTCCAGCCTGCACCGCTCCTTCTGGTCTCTCCCAGTCTCGACCTGGTGGCCCTTGGTAGGTGCAGGACAGCCCTCACCCGGGGCTCTTCCTCCATCTCAAGCTCTGAGCCTGAAGTTCATCCCTGGCTCCTACAGCTGAGAAGTGTCACCCCCTGAGCCTTGGTTTTACCACCTGCAAAATGGGGGTGACATTCCCTGCCCTGCTGCCTCCTTGGAGGTCACGCGTGAGATCGCGCCTGAGAGAGGACTGCACAGCCTCCAAGGCTGTCATTTCCAAGGCTCCCCTGGGACTGCTTTGCTCCGTGGAGCAGTTAGTTACACAGGCTTCCTGCTGTAGCAATTCTCAGCGCCTTTCATGAACGAATGTGCACTGGGAATTCCCCAAGCAGATGCCCTGTAGGAAATGCCTCCCCAAATCATGCAGCCGGAGACTCCCTTTGGTAGAGAATGTCCCACAAGGCTGGTGTTCCATGGAGCACAGTTTGGGAAACAGCTCCAAGGCACCCATGAGAAAAGGACGTTGTCTTCCAGGTTTCAGCGGGTGACGCCAGTGGGTCATCTCAGCCCTGCCCAGATGGCTCACTGTGTGGCAGACATAGCCTTAGGAATGCCAGCCGCTATGTCCTGTGAGCCCCACGCTGATAGAGACACCAATGCTAGCGTCTGCCTGACAGATGGAGAAACGGGATTCAGAGAGGGGAGGGCCCAAGGTCACCGGGGGAGACACAGCCATGTTCTCTCTGCTTCCCAAACCCCACTCAGGCCACCCGGCCCCTAGCAGACACTCACCCGCACTGCCCTCAACAAAGGCTCCCAGGACCAGCTTGTACTTCTCCGCCTCGCCGGCCACCTTGAATGATCTGTACTTAGCAAACTGGTGATTGCCCTCAAAGTCTACCAGGTCTACACGGAGTTCGCTGCTTCCTGTTGGAAAAAGGTGTTAAGGTCCCAGCCTTCAAGATCTTTCTGTCACCAGGCATGAGAGCTGGGGATGGGTAATTTTTTTTTTTTTTTTTTTTTTGAGACAGAGTTCCACTCTTGTTGCCCAGGCTGGAGTGCAATGGCACGATATCAGCTCACTGCAACCTCTGCCTCCTGGGTTCAAGCGATTATCCTGCCTCAGCCTCCCTAGTAGCTGGGATTACAGGCATGTGCCACCATGCCCAGCTACTTTTTTTCTGTATTTTTAGTAGAGATGGAATTTCACCATGTTGGTCAGGATGGTCTCGATCTCTTGACCTCGTGATCCACCCGCCTTAGCCTCCCAAAGTGCTGGGATTACAGGTGTGAGCCACCGTGCCCAGCTGGGGATGGATACGTTCTTAAGGGATATCTGAACGTGGCATCCAGGAAAAAAATCAACCGGGAATGTTGGAAAATCCCTTGTTGCTATCAGGCCCTCAGGGATGGCTTTCTGTTTCTAAATACCTTTCCCGGTATTTTGGAGACCTGAACATGCCCCACTGGAGTTCACTGGGTGGAAGGGAGCATTCTTTCATTTTGAAAGTGTACCTCCTCTTTCTAAGGGTTGGTGAGCCACTAATGCAAGAGTGGGCAAAGCTATAATTGTAGTTTCTCTTGCAGGAATTTGAGGCACCTGAGTGGATACCTTCAATCATGCCATGGGGCAGCGGGCAGGGATAATGGACCAGCGATGACACAGACTGCCTCAGGGCCAGCTGCAAAACTCATTCCCTGCCCCGGAGGGTTGGGGCAAGCCCCTCTCACTCGGGTGGGTGCGGCTGCAGGGGCCTGCTGAGGCGTGGGCTGGAGGAGGCAAGCATGGGCTCTCCATGGGACTAAGATGCAAGCTTCAGAGGCACATCACCAGCCGGAGCTGAAGGCACCCCCAAGCCCCAGTGTCCTCTCTCCTGCTTCCCACTCTCAGGGTCTGAGATGCCAGTGGGGCCAAGACCTGAAGACGCCTTCAGCCCAGAGCTCTATTTCCCTTCCCGATGCTGCCAGAGCCTGCGGCAGGGGACGCAGCCCTTAGAGGTCCCAGTGCCACCCTGAGTGTGCTCAGGGCCCACTCCCTTGTGGGCCAAGAGGCGCTTATGTTCCTGGTGGCCCAGGCCTAAGGGGCAGGGGCACCTCAGGGCCCCCCGACCCCCAAGCCCCTGCAGCGGCCCTACCCTGGGCGGTCAGGGCGTGGATGTTGTCGTTCCCCAGCCAGAACTCCCCAAGCTGACTGCCGAAGCCCTGCTTGTACGCGGCCCAGTCCCGGTAGAAGTCCACGGAGCCGTCCACCCTCCGCTGGAAAACCTGTGGAGGAGCCAGGGGACAGGAGCCAGGGGGACAGACTGACGTCCCACAGCACGGGGGACCCGCCCTCCAGAGGAGCAGCATTTGTAGTTGGCAGAGCATCGCAGGCTGGGGTCCCCAGCACGCCCACCTGCTCTCCTCCCAGACCCCACGGGATGAAGGAGGAAATGGGGGCCCAGAGAGGGGAGGCAACAAGCCCCAAGGCACACAGCAAGAGAGCACCAGGCCCCTCCCAGCCTCCCCCACGGCCTGGACTTTTACCCACGGGTCACCTCCCCCATCATCTCTGTCCCCGACCAGGGGAATAGAGAATTCCAGAGTGTGTTCTCTGGCCAGGTGTGCAGCCTGGACTCCGGGTCTCCCAGGCTGACCGCCTCTGCCCAGGGTCCCTCAGCCCCACACTCACGGTCCAGCCCCCTCCGTCCGTGTCCATGTCACAGAGCACAGCCAGTGGCCGGCAGTTGGTCAGGTAGATGGTGTACCAGCCGCTCAGGAAGTGCCCTCGGTCTAGTAGGTCCTTGCAGGTGCGTGGACCTGGGAAGGGAACCCAGGGAGTGGCTACAGGACGGGGCCCCTGGGCAGGGCAGGGGCAGTGGGAGGGAGACCTGGGAGGGCGGAGCAGGGCCACAGGCTTCTGTGTGGACAGAGCAGGACTCCGAAGCCTAGACAGGGACGTGGCTCCCAGGGCCATGCAGCTGTGATGGCCACGCCCAGTCGGCCTGACCCTCCCACCTCCCAGTGTCTCCCCCACCTTTGGCTCTGGGCACCTGGCCTTCTGCGGTAGATTACAATAGTGGACCCAGGTTGTCATGGAAGGGATTCAGGCGATGGCTGCCCATTACTCGAGTGATTGAGGGGGGATAATAGGTGCAGACAGGGTTCTTCCTTAGAGTCTGTGGCGTGAACACATGCAGCTGGCCCTAGGGGTCGGGGCAAGGCTTGGGTACCGAGGTCAGGGTGTGATCAGTCACCTGTCGCACAAGACTGAGACTGCCCAGCGTCTCCTGTGTGGGGAGAGGAGACACTCGTCATAAGCTTGAAATCAGAGCATGAGAGCCCTTGTCCCGGTCAGCCCCAGTGGCTCCCTGAGCACAGAATAGAGAATGGGCAAAGGCAGCTCCTCTGATGTCTCCAGGACACATGGCACAGGCCTAGGGAAAGGTGGCCAGACTCTGCTTGCCCAGAGGCACCGGCCACGTGGTTGTCTGTAGGCCCCTGCTGTGCAGCGGGAGCTTTGCCGGCTGTGGCAGGCGCTGCGGGTCCTGCTGGACTAACTGGACCCCTAGTGGGGTCTTCACTGCTGATAACAGCAGAACAACTCTTCAAGCCCGGCAGGGTCACTCCAAGCCTGCCCTGCCTCCGCCCTGGACTCTGTTTCTTGGGACACAGATATCGGCGGACCCTCAGCCCCGGCTCTGCTTCTCATTTGTGTTTGTAGGCAGAATGTGGGACTGTGTCTTAGAGTGTTGCACATTCGGCTTTTTTAAACTTTTACAATTTTTGAATAAATGAGCATAACTAAGACAGAAATTGAAATATTAAAGTGTCACCATCTGCACACTGATGTGGTCCTGCTGGCCACTGGGAGTGACTGCTGTAGACACTGGGGTTTGAGCCCTCACGGATTCTGACAGCAAAACCCACCAGGTTCCTTCCGCCCCTTCCTGCCCACAGCCCAGATTGACAGGGACGTGAGCGGTGGGTGGGTGGACTGAGGCCTCCGAGACCCCTCCCCTGGACAAAGGCTGCAGAGGCACCTGCCTGGGTCCACGGGTGGCTCACCTTTCTCTCCACGCATCCCCTTCTCTCCTCGGTCTCCTGGAGGAAGATGCAGGAGAATGAGCTTTTGGCCCTGGACGTGTGGGCCACGGAGAGGCTGGCCCCAGGGTGGGCTCCTGGCCTGGGGCACTGCATCTCCCCAGCCCTGCAGGCTCACTGAGGCATCACAATGCTCAGGTCTCAATGTTGGCGAGGGGCCCCGAGGCCTGGAATATGACAGGGCCTCTGTCTGCCTTCCTCTGTCTTTCTCTGTTGCTGTCTCCCCGCCCTGTCTCTTTGTGTCTATGTCTCTGTCTCGCCCTCCCCCATTTCATTACAGACAGCTCCAAGGTCCCTGCTCAAGGCCTCCTCGCTCTCTGCCACCTGGTTACCTTTGGGTCCCACTGGTCCCGCCTTTCCAGGGGCTCCAGGGACACCGCGTTCTCCTGAAAATTCCAAAGACATATCATTGAGAAAAATGCAACCTAAACAATTCTCCCTGGAAATCTTTGCCCCAAGTGATAAACTCCTGACCCTCCCCAACTCTGCCTTGAACCCATTCTGGTTCCAGGAACCCTCAGAATTGCGAGCCGTGGACTTAGCCGGGGGGTGACCGCAGATGGAGGTGAGGGAGTGTGATGGAGGGGCCTGCACTCCACCTTGGGCTCAAGGCAAGGTGCTCCTGGCTCCTGTTTGTGCCTTGGGAGCATCTTGGGTTTCACCCTTTGTTGACCATAAGCCTGGGCCCAAGTCACCGTCACAGAGCTCTACTGTCTAGCAAGGGACCATGTTCTGGAACAAGGAATGCGTCCTCCGAGAGCCTCATCCTACCACGTCCCCACACGGAGAGGGTGAGCCCCACGTGCGGCCGCTGCTGCCAGGGAGGATCCGGTTCCACCGTGCGCCTGAACTCCTGTGGTGTTACACAGCCCTCCATGCGGTTCCAACCAGAAAGGGGACCCTCCCGTTCCCCGATGCCAGCCGAGAGGCAGCCCCCAGTCCATTCGCTGATCCCGGTGTCTGGGGAGAGTGTGTGGGGACTGGTTCTTGCTTTAGGGTATATTGGCCAGCCATGCCCACTGGTAGAAGCCTGGTTCAAGGGACGTCCGAGCCAGACTTGATTCTTCTCCTGCCAGGGAATGACTTTCTCCCCAGTGTTCCCTCAACAGGGGATAGAGACCCCACTCTCAGGTCCAGCCTGCGGCATGGGCACAGAGGACCTGGCCCTGGACACCCACACGGAAGCCTGGACATGTCAGCGAAAGTCCAAGTCATGGGGACATTTGAGCTTGTCCCATCTACATTGGGACATCCCCGCCAAGTGCTCCGCAGGCATCACCTTGAATGCCTCCAGGCATGGGGAGCTCACCCTCTAAGGCAGCGCCCTTTCTGAGCTTTTATGTACATCTGCCTTATGCCGTGCTTAGGGGGTACCCAAAACCACCCAAGGCAGGTGCCTGCTGTTGGTTCTCCCACGTTCCCTGCAGACCCGCATGCAGAGCTCAGGGCTCAGGATTCGGGCACCCTCTGTGCCTGAAGTAGACTAGTCCGGGTCCCATCCCCACTCCTTACTGGTTTGTCAAGTAGGAAAGTCCCTGACCTCTCTGAGCCTCAGTTTTCCCATCTGAGGCAGGTGCAGAAGAAAGCGGTCACCTCAGTTTTCAGGTGAGAAGGTGGAGGGACATAGAACTTAGAAGTCGTGCCAGTGGCCGAGCAAAGCTGGAATTGGATCAAGGACTAGGAGACAAAGTTGGAGAAGCGTGTACAAATGAGAGCTCATGATAGTTAGGAAAGACACTGCCTCCATTTCAGAACCCTGTTGGGCCCTGAGAGTCAGCTCTGTTCCTGGCTCTAACAGGGGCCAAACCCAGGCTCTCGATCTAGGAACCACGGTGGGGGTGTTGCTCAACTCAGCCTCTAGTTTCAAAAAGAGCAAGAGCCAGTGCCCTCCACCATGCCTGGCCTCCCCACCCGGCCCGCACCTACCTCCCTTTCCATTGATGCCTGCCTCTCCCTTTGGCCCTGGGGCCCCGGGCAGCCCCGGGCATCCTCGGAGAATGGTGAGCTTGTCAGAGCCCTCCAGGCCCACCACCTTCACCTCTGTAGAGAAACACAGGTGCCCACTCAGTGCCTGGTCCAACAGTGGCTCGGAAGTGAGGTTTTCAGCTCTGCTGGGGCCTTGGTCTGTCCTCACCCCTCGGGCACTGGTGAGGCGGAGACGTGATGGGGGGCAGAGTCCTGGCGTTGGAGGCCACCCCTACCTAGGGGAGCCCCATCTCCTCAGTGCTGTGTGTCCTGGGGCAAGTCACTTAACTCCTCTGAGCTTTGTGCTCTGGGCTGCCAAGTGGGGATAATAACAAGGCTGTGGCCAGGGCTGGATTAGAGAATGTGCATTTTAATCTCTTAGTGTAATTTGTGGCATTTAGAAAGAGCTTAATAAACAGTGGGCTCTTGCAGTAACCAACGACAATCAGTGTTTCTAAGAAACTTGGGGAATTGAGGCTGACAAAGCATTTTCCCACCCAGACCTTGGGAATGTGGTTGTGGAATTACTGGGCTGGAAGGAGTCTTCTAGGTCCTCTGGAGAGGGGCAGTGTGGGGTCCAAGGACACAGAGCCAGGTGTGGCACAGCTGGAGCCAAACCAAGGTTGTCTACTTCTTTGAAGAAATATTTTTCATTTTGTTCATTACAAAATCTACATGCCCTGCTAAGGGCCCTCTTAGAGACTGTGGAACGGAGCAGCGCTCTCACTGGAGACACGGCAGCTGCCATCTTTGGGGTGTTTCCTCTCTGTGTTTCCTGTCCTCCTTCCACTAGGCTGTAATTTACTATTTATGTTTCCTCCATAAATATGTTATCAGCCAGGGAGGCCGGGCCGTCCTTAGGAGCAGTCTCTCGCTGAGTGTCACAGAACCACCTGCTCCTGAATCAACGAGGGAAACACCTCGTCACTGTCCAAACCTTTGCCCCTATCGACTGATTCTGACTCTTTTGGGGGAGAGCCAGAAATCTGCCTTTTTAACAAACCCCCCAAGTCAATGTGGCAGCCACCGTATTAGAGAGCCTTAGAGGGCCTCTCCAGTAAGCCCGTAAGAAGATAAAGTCAACAGTATTTTCTTCCTTCTCAGTGACAGATTCCAGACCCATCTGTGGAGCTCCATGGGGCAAATCCTGGGCTTTTGAGGCAGACAGACCTGAAGTGACATCCCTCCCCTATCCCTCCATGACCATGGGTGACACCTCGGCTGCCCTGAGCCTCCATGTCCTTGCCTGAGGATAGAACAGATCTGCTGGGCATCTTTGCAGAAAGATGTGCATAAAAGGTTTTGCCTGGGACACCCGAGTGTCAATGAATGGGGTTGTTACCAGCTTTTTGGGACCAGAAAACCTGGGTTCTTCTCACCTGGACAGGTGTCAGCAGCCTGGGCAGGCAGGTCCTTGACATGCAGGAACAAGACTAGTAGGACAGCGAGCCCCCGGGCCATGGTGGCTCCACTCAGCTCCATGATCTCTGGCCTTTGACTCCGAAGAGTCTCCCAGCGATAATGGGGCACAGGAAGCCAGCTCTCGCCTTGTGCCACAGTTTCTCAACTCCCTGGGGGACACCCCACTTCCTATGGGCTGCTTCGTTGCACCAACAGGAGGTATGAGGTCATCTCAAAGGGTGTTTCCTTCCACGAGGCTCCAGCAGGATGCCCACCCCACTGGGCTCTCTTCCCCAGCAAAGACACCCTGCTCCCAGTCCAGAGATCTCCCAAGACCCCTCTGCTGGAAAGGGTCGACTTAAGGAGAGCACACTCCCACACCCCCTTTCCATTCCCCAGCTGTCCCCAAGCAGTAATTGGAGAACTTGACCTTATCCTTGGGGGATAAGGAAGGCTTTGCTGAAGATGTTTCCTTGCCTCATCTATTCCCAGAAAATTCAGGGTGTGTCAGGCGTCAGGCGATTGACGTGGATGGGGAGGAAAAAAAATGTATGGAGCACCTGTTATGTCTCAAATACTATTTCCATCATATCATCTAACACCAGCCCCATTGGGTGGAGTCAATTATTTGAAAGTTACAGCTGGAGAAATTGAAGTCCCTCCACTAGTAAGAGCCAGGCATTGGACTCAAGTCTGTCTAACGTCTTGTGGATCACCGGGATCACGTTCATTTCACCTGAAGGTGGGGATGCCTCTTGTCTCCCCAAATCCTTGAGGCCATGTTCCTACTCCACATCTCGTGCTGTGAATCATGCTTAGCCAGGACGTGTTGTGGGCACTTTGTGTGGGATTTTTAGGAGGTACAGAAATGGTCACTAAGGAGAGTCAGATGGTAGCAGGACTGAGGAGCAGGGAGAGGTGCTGTTTTGTGGTTTGCAACCTCTCTGGGCCAGTGTGTGTAAACTGGGTTTCCAAACTCACTGGCTTCCCACATGGGAGAGAAGTGGAGGGGGGCCCAGTGGTGGGGGGCCCAGGAGACACAGAACCTTGTGTCCAGGCTCTGTGGGCACCACAACAACTCTAGACTCTGTGTGTTTGTGTGTGTTGGCTCCAGCATGTTGAGAGACAGGGGCAGGGGGCTTCACTACCTCAGATACTGCTTAGTGTCTCTGAGCTACTGGCCCAGGCGGGAGAGGTCTGGGTGTCAGTGGTGCGACCTCCTTTTTTGGAGAGATCCAATCCAGGAGTGACACTTACCTGGGATTGAGTCAGAATAGGGAGAGAGCCAGCGGGTCTGTGCCCCTCAATTCCATTTGCCGGCTGCCCCCTGGGTGTGAGGGGACCTCCTCTTCCTTGCATCGTCCATAGGTTTATTTCAGGTGAGAAGTCAACAACACACTCAGATATCAAGCTAACGTTCCCAAGAGTATGTGAGCCCAAGAGTATGAAAGAATGCAAGATTCTGGCAAATTAAAATATCTTAACATTGGATCAGTAAAAGTCATTTGACTCCTGGCAATGGCAGTTTAGGTATTTGGTGCCATTTTATTAAGAACAAACAGACAAAACCTTTACAAAGAGATTTGCTTGAAGCACAGTCAAGCTACTTATGTAGTAAAGGATCACTTTGCCAAGGTCTTGGGAGCCACAGAAATCTTAGAGAAGTGAAACTAGTTGTGGGGACCTCTTTTCGCATGGGGATTTGCCAATCTCCAAAAGAGAGGTGAGAAGCTGGGCAGTTATTTCACCATCTTGCAGAGCTTAAGGTCAAAGACTGGGTCTAGGGCCTGCCAAAGGTATGGGTTTGGGGTTGGCTTTCAGAAGGGCTGCACCCTAGCAACAGCCCATGTGAAGCAATAACCAACCTTCACATGGGCTGAAAACTGGTTTTGAGACATCTAAATGTCCCCAGGAAAGGATTCTCAACTCCTGGAATTATTGCTTGTGCCCCCAGGCTCCTAGCTAAAGGAAACAAAAATCTTCTGTTAAGAAGAATGGCATCATCCCAGGTCATTATTTCTGCAAAGTGTTTTATTTTTTTCAAATGAAACGTTAGAACACAATTAATGATAACTAGGTTCATGGGAATAAAAGACAACAGGTATAAGGACCAACAGAAACAACAGAATATAGAAAGGGGTCTTTGGAAACTGTGGATACTGAAGCTATGAAGTAATTAACAGGGAAAATGGAAAACCATCCTCAGAGACTGAGAACAAATAAGGATGCTTGTCCTCACCATTCTGGTCAACAGTGTATTGCATGTCACTGTCCAGTGCAGTAGGAAAGAAAACGAAACCATAAAAAGATTGGAAAGGCAGACACAAGATATTCGTCTTCGTTGTTTTCTGAAGATACGATTGAGGATGTAGAAAATTCAAGAGATTCTAAAGATAAACAAGCAGAATAACAAGTTTAGCAGAAATCAATTGTGCTTCTAAAAACTAGCCTCAAAGAATTTTAAAATGAAATTAAAAAAATTTGTATCAGCAATGCCGAAGTCAAATAACTGTGAATAAATCTAACAACATCCATGCTGGTCTTCTGTGTACAAAGCTATCAAATAGGAACTGAAAGACCTAAAAGAAGATTAAAATAATTAGAAGGATATTCTATGTGTGTGGATTAGAATACCAAATATAGGAAAAATATTCATTTTCCCTTAATTTATCTAGATATCCACTGTATTATCAATTAAACTACCATTTTCTGTGACAATTGACCAGGTGAATTTAAAATTTATATAAAGGGCCAAGTGCAGTGGCTCACACCTGAAATCCCATCACTTTTGGAGGCCAAGACAGGTGGATTACTTGAGGTCAGGAGTTCCAGACCAGCCTGGCCAACATGGTGAAACCCTGTCTCTACTAAAAATACAAAAATTAGTCAGGCACGGTGTTGAGCACCTGTAATCCCAGCTACTTAGGAAGCTGAGACAGGAGAATTGCTTGAACCCAGGAGGTAGAGGTTGCAGTGAGCCAAGATCGAGCCACTTTATTCCAGCCTGGGCGACACAGTAAGACTCCTTCTCAAAAAAACCAAACAAAGCAAATTTTGCAGAGGATGGTGGTTCATGCCTGTAATCCCAGCTACTCAGGAGGCTGAGATGGGAGAATCGCTTGAACCCGGGAGGTGGAGTTTGCAGTGAGCCAAGATTGTACCACTGCACTCCAGCCTGGGCGACAGAGTGAAACTCTGTCTCAATAAATAAATAAATAAATAAATAAATAAATAAATAAATAAAATTTATATAAAGGCAAAGCGCTGATAGCCATGATACTCTTGAGCAAGAAAAAAAAAGGGCGAGTTGCTTTAAGTGATGCCAGCAGTTGTTATCAACCAATAGTGATGGAGGCAGTGTGGTACTGGCTTGGGCGTACACCGCAAACCTAGGGAAGTGAGTAGGGAGTCCAGAAACAAATCCAGGCACATATGGACCCTTGATTTATGACATGGTGGCTCCGCAGAGCAATAGTGAAAGAATAAACTTTCAGTGAGTGGCACAAGCTACTGGATAGTCATATGGAAAAACAAGAAGTGACACTTAAATTTTATCAGACGAAACACATTCATGTCAGGAGAATGGTAGAACCAAATGTGAGAGGGAAAACAGCAGTTTTAGATCATATTACAAGATCTCCAATAGCCTTGCAGGTATTTCATATAAGACGGAAAATCACAAACCATAAAGGACAAGTCGAAAAATTGATCATGAAAGTACATTATTTCTTTTTCAAAATATATCACCATGGGAGGGAAAAGACAAGCCAAGGAGAAGGAGGAGGGATTTCAACACACAGAAGTGACAAAAAGCTTATATTTAGAATAAAGGGTTTCTATAAATCAACAATGTTGTAGAAAGTGGGAAAGTGACTTCAACAAACACTGATAAAAGATAATATTTAATAGATGATGGAAGTATGAAAACATGCTCAACTTCATAACTAATCTAAGAAATGAAAACTTAAATCTCATGAGGTGACTGCATACACTACAATTTTTCAAAACAGCCAACTCTGCCAGGTTTTGGCGAAGATGTGTCAGAAACCTTGGTGCAAACACTTTGGAAAACTGGTCGTATTCCCAAAAATTCCCTATGATCAGCATATATTCCATAACCAGCGATGTTCATCTCAGTTCTCCTCAACAGAAAGGTATGCCCAGCTGGAGATATTCCATAACCAGCGATGTTCATCTCAGTTCTCCTCAACAGAAAGGTATGCCCAGCTGGAGATATTCCACAACCAGCGATGTTCATCTCAGTTCTCCTCAACAGAAAGGTATGCCCAGCTGGAGATATTCCATAACCAGCGATGTTCATCTCAGTTCTCCTCAACAGAAAGGTATGCCCAGCTGGAGATATTCCACAACCAGCGATGTTCATCTCAGTTCTCCTCAACAGAAAGGTATGCCCAGCTGGAGATATTCCATAACCAGCGATGTTCATCTCAGTTCTCCTCAACAGAAAGGTATGCCCAGCTGGAGATATTCCATAACCAGCGATGTTCATCTCAGTTCTCCTCAACAGAAAGGTATGCCCAGCTGGAGATATTCCATAACCAGCGATGTTCATCTCAGTTCTCCTCAACAGAAAGGTATGCCCAGCTGGAGATATTCCATAACCAGCAATGTTCATCTCAGTTCTCCTCAACAGAAAGGTATGCCCACCTGAAGAGAAGACACGTGTGAAAATGTCCAACCCCATCCTGGAAATAACCCAAACAGCCATCTGCAGCAGAAGGGGCCCATCAGCTAAGGTTCGTTCATACTGGAGCATCCTGTGGACCCATAAAACGATCGATTCCAGCTTCATGCAGAAGCTTTGTTGAAATCCGCAAGCACATGCAGCATCCAGGACGCCAGCACTAAGGAAAGCAAACAGTTCAGTTGCATCTGTACAGAGTTTGAAAGCGGGCAAAGCTGAACCGCAGTGTGAAGGAATGCACACTCAGTGGCAACGTGGAGGGAAAGGCGCAGACCATGCCAGTCAGACAACTGCTTCCTTGGGAGGGGCCGGTGAGAAGACCGCTCCCTTTAAGACCACTCCCTTAGGAGCGGGAGCCTTGAGGACTGGAAAGGCACACCGGGGGCTGGCGATGGGTTATGGCTTCGTTGGGTGATGCGTGTTTAGTTTATGCTCTCTGGTGAAAGGGTATTACATTTCATTTAAAAGAGCAAGCTTAAATAAACTAAATAAAATAAACAGAACACATAAGGGCCATCATCGTCCTTTATTGCTTCCACCACAGGCTGTAGCCCAGCTGTCTCCGGGAGGCTTGGGGAGGTTGAGCGGCTGCTGGTTCGCTTCCCTGTTGCGGCTCCGGCTTCTGGGAGGTTGAGCAGCCCCTCGCCTGGCTGTTGCTCCACGTGCTGCGTCTGCAGCCTGAGATGAGCCTTGGAAGGATCCAGAGGGAGAGGCCAGCCAGTGAGGCTGGTCAGAGTGGACAGAGGGAATTCCTTCCCCCTGGACCATGCTCACCCCCAAGAGGTGCCGACCCCATGGGTCAGCAAGGCAGAAACTCTCACGAGGTAAAATGCGAAGGTTTATTATGAAGTGAGGAAGTGTGGCTGCAACAAATGAAAATATAATCTAGCAAAAAGCCTGGCTGCCCAAGCCCCAGGAAGGGTCCTTCTGGCAGATGACAGAGGATCAGTTGCAGGCTGCTGTGTGGATCATGGTGGAGATGCCCTCACCACACCCTGCCCCTCGAGATTATAACCAGGGCAGCCAACAGGGTCCTGCTCCACTTCCTCCCGGAGTTAGTCATCCCCAGGACAGCCTCTGTGGCCTCCTCACCCCCAGGGTGTGTGGTGCAGTATTCCCCCTCTGCTTCAGTGGACCTGGGGGTCCTTGCTGTTTCCGTTTTTGTTTTTTGTGGTTTTTTTGTTTTGTTTTGTTTTGAGACAGAGTCTTGCTCTGTTGCCCAGGCTGGCATGCAGTGGCACGATCTCAGCTCACTGAAGCCTCTGCTTCCCAGGTTCAAGCGATTCTCCTGCCTCAGCCTCCTGAGTGGCTGGAATTATAGACACCTGCCACCATACCCAGCTAATTTTTTGCATTTTTAGTAGAGACGAGGTTTCGCCATGTTGGCCAGGCTGGTCTCAAACTCCTGGCCTCAGGTGATCTGCCCACCTCAGCCTCCCAAAGTGTTGGGATTACAGGCATGAGCCACCGCACCCAGCTGTCCTTGCTGTTCCTGAAATAAAGATACATCCTTATAACTGGTTTATGCTTGCCATGGGCTTGCCACACTGTGCTCACCTGTTGAAGCTCAGGTAATACAGTTACAATGCCACATAATAAGAAGCCACCTAAGAGAACGGGGGGGCTTGCTGCATACCTGCTCTGGGTCTGCACACCCCAGGAGCTGCATGCTGATGACTGCACAGAGGAGCCCTCCCAGGCACTTTAGCTGGGGACTCCACATATGCAGGAGGAAAGGCAGAGACTCAAATGACACTGTCCAAATATCCCCAACAACTGTGGACTGGACAAAGTTGAGTTCCTGGCTCACGGCAGCGAGGGACAGTGCCAGCTCAGAGTGCCGCAGCAGTGCCTCGGAGCAGGAGAGGAAGGAAAGGGAAGGTCTGGCTTCTCGAGAGCTCCAAGTCTGGTTTAGGGTGGATCTTCCAGTGGTGTGGGTCAGGGGATCACGATGGAGTAGTTTAGGGTGGGTGCACACAGTACAGCCAGTACCTTGAGATGAAGAGGGTTCAAGAGTCCTGGAGTATGCACTGTGGATTCCTGTTGAAGAGTCAACGGGAAAAGCCCCTTGGTTGCAGAGATTAGTCCCACCATCAAGGACTTGAAAGACTCAGGGGTGGTGATTCCCACCACAACCCGGTTCAGCTCTCCCATTTGGCCTGTGCAGAAGACGAATGGATCTTGGAGAATGATAGTGGATGATCGTAAGCTTAACCGAGTGGTGGCTCCAATTGCAGCTGCTGTACCGGATGTGGTTTCATTGCTCTAACAAATTAGCACAGCTCCTGGTACCTGGTATGCAGCCATTGACTTGACAAGTGCCTTTTTCTCCATTCCTGTCCATAAGGCTCACCAGAAGCAATTTGCCTTTAGCTGGCAAGGCCAGCAACCATACCCTCACTATCCTACCTTGGGGGTATATCAACTACTCAACTTTGTGTCATAATCTTGTTTGTGGAGGTCTTGATCATTTTTCCCTTCCACAAGATATCACACTGGTCCGTTACATTGATGAGATGATGCTGATTGGATCCAGTGAGCAAGAAGTAGCAAACACACTGGACTTATTGGTGAGACGTGTGTGTGCTAGGGGGTGGGAAATAAATCTGACTAGAATTCAGGGAATTTTTCCTCAGTAAAATATCTAGGGGTCCAGTGGTGTGGGACCTGTCAAGATATTCCTTTTAAGATGAAGGATTAGCTGCTGCATTTAGCCCCTCCTACAATGAAGAAAGAGGCACAATGCCTAGTGGGCCTATTTGGATTTTGGAGGCAATGCATTCCTCATTTGGACATGTTACTCCAGCCCATTTATTGAGTGACCAGAAAGACTGTCAGTTTTGAGCGGGGTCCAGAACAGGAGAAGGCTCTGCAACAGGTCCAGGCTGCTGTGGAAGCTGCTCTGTCGCTTGGGCCATATGACTCAGCAGATCCAATGGTGCTTGAGGTGTCAGTGGCAGATAGGGGTGCTGTCTGGAGCCTCTGGCAGGCCCCTATAGGTGAATCACAGCGGAGGCCTCTAGGATTTTGGAGCAAGGCCCTGCCATCTTCTGCAGATAACTACTCTCTTTTGGAGAGACAGCTGTTGACCTGTTACTGAGCTTTAGAGGAAACTGAAAGTTTGACTATGGGTCATCAAGTCCCCACGTGACCTGAACTGCGTGTCATGAACTGGGTGCTTTCTGACCCATCTAGCCATAAAGTGGGTCGTGCACAGCAGCATCCCATCACCAAATGGGAGTGGTATGTACGTGATTGGGCTTGATCAAGTCCTGAAGGCACAAGTCAGTTACATGACGAAGTGGCTCAAATGCCCATGGTCTCCACTCCTGTCACCCTCCCTTCTCTCCCCCAGCCTGCACTGATGGCCTCATGGGGAGTTTCCTATGATTAGTTGACAGAGGAAGAGAAGACAAGGGCCTGGTTCCCAGATGGTTCTCCACAATAGGTAGGCACCACCTAAAGTGGACAGTTGCAGCACTGCAGCCCCTTTCTAGGACATCCCTGAGGGACAGCGGTGAAGGGGAATCTTCCAAGTGGGCAGCTTCGAGTAGTGCACCTGGTTGTGCACTTTGCGTGGAAGGAGAAATGGCCAGATGTGCCATTATTTACTGATTCATGGCCTGTAGCCAATGGTTTGGCTGGATGGTCAGGGACTTGGAAGAAGCATGATTGGAAAATTGGTGACAAAGAAATTTGGGGAAGAGGTATGTGGATGGACCTCTCCGAGTGGTCAAAAACTGGGAAGGTATTTGTATGCCATGTGAGTGCTCACCAGTGGGTGACCTCAGCAGAGGAGGATTTTGACAATCAAGTGGATAGGATGACCCGCTCTGTGAATGCCACTCAGCCTCTTTCCCCAGCCACCCCTCTCATTGCCCAATGGGCCCATGAGCAAAGTGGCTATCACCACAGGGATGGAGGTTACACATGAGCTCAGTAGCATGGTCTTCCACTCACCAAAGCTGACCTGGCTGTGGCCACTGCCGAGTGCCCAGTTTGCCAGCAGCAGAGACCAACACTGAACCCTTGATATGCCACCATTTCCCAGGGTGATCAGCCAGTTACTTGATGGCAGGTTGATTATATTGGATCTCTTCCATCATGGAAAGGGCAGTGGTTTGTCCTCACTGGAATAGACATTTCAGATATGGGTTTGCCTATCCTGTATGCAATGCTCTGCCAAGACTACCATCTGCGGACTCACGAAATGCCTTATCCACCATCATGGTATTCCACACAGCATTGCCTCTGACCAAGGCACTCACTTTACAGCTAAGGAGTTGTGGCAGTGGGCTCATGTTCACAGAATTCACTGGTCTTACCATGTTCCCCATTGTCCTGAAGTAGTTGGAAGTAAGACCTCTAGGCCAGCAGAACATAATATTGTCCTGAAGTAGTTGGATTGATAGAATGGTGAAATGGGCCGGGCGCGGTGGCTCACGCCTGTAATCCCAGCACTTTGGGAGGCCGAGATGAGCAGATCACCTGAGGTCAGGAGTTCGAGACCAGTCTGACCAATATGATGAAACCCAACTCGACTAAAAATTAGCCGGGCATGGTGGCATGCACCTGTAATCCCAGCTACTCAGGAGGCTGAGACAGGAGAATCGCTTGAATCCGGGAAGTAGAGATTGCAGTGAGCCAAGTCATGAGTATTTCCTCCTTATTTTATTAGGAATATGTCTGTGCATGCATATCCTTGTACTAAGAAAATATCTTCACTTTATTTCTTCTTTTTCCTTCTACCATGTGACATACGATGTATTGACTTCATATCAATATTTAAGTGTTGTTAACTTCATGTAATACCATTTAGGTTAAGGATTAGCATGCTTCCAGTTGTACGAAGGACAGATATATTATGTTAGGCGTAATTATGACTTTATTATTCTATTTGAAAATTACATGTGATCTCAGGAGATGTGTATGGGTTCAAATTGACAAGGGGTGGGCCTGTGATGATTAATACTGAATGTCAACTAGATTGAAGGATGCAAAGTGCTGTTCCTAGTGTCTGTGACGGTGCTGGTAGAGGAGAGTAACATTTGAGTCAGTGGACAGGGAGAGGCAGATCCACCCTCAGTCTGGATGGGCACCATCTAGTCAGCTGCCAACACTTCTAGAAGAAAGCAGGCAGAAGAAGATGGAAGGACTAGACTTTCTGAGTCTTCCAGCCTTCATCTATCCCTCGTGCTGGATGCTTCCTGCCCTTGAACATCGGACTCCAAGTTCTTCAGCTTTTGGACTCTTGCACTTACACAGTGGTTTGCCCGGGGCTCTCAGGCCTTCAGCCACAGACTGAAGGCTGCACTGTCAGCTTCCCTCCTTTTGAGGTTTTGGGACTCGGATTGGCTTCCTGGTTTCTCAACTTGCAGATGGCCTATGGCGGGACTTCACCTTGTGATCGCGCGAGTCGATTCTCCTATTCAATTCCCCTTCATATATACATTTGTCCTATTAGTTCTGTCCCTCTAGGGAACCCCAACTAATACAGGGTCTTCAGGGAGATTCCTGCAATGAGCAGGTAAGTCCTTTGCAAGTTTCATCCTCCTGAGCAAGAGTCTCCAGGAACACTAAAGTTCTGCTAATGCAGACTTGGGGGTAGATGTCCAAGCTGTGGCCCTAACAGGCGAGTAACATCGCCAAAAGCCCAGTGGAGAGCCGTGGAGTCAGGAACCGACTCAGAGCGACACCTAGAGCCAGGTTCTCCTTGAAATGTGCACCCTTGCTGGTGGAGCTTTCCAGGACCCGCCGGCCTCAGTGGGCACCTGAGAGCAGCAGGTGTGCCCCCCGCACCCACCCAGAGACCTGGCTCCTCCAGGCCCCAGAGCTGCTGCAGGGCAGTTGGCTCCCTCCAGAGTGGGGGTTGGAACCAGTGTCAAGGCCAGGTGTGTCCCCTGGGCTGGGCAGTCGCCGTCCCTCTGATGGGACCCGCCCCCTCATTTTCCATGTGTCATGTCTGGCGGGTGGTGGGAAGATGGACAGCTCGCCTGGCTGGACCTGGTGGGGCCCTGCACACACTACTCTTTAGGGTCCTGTGAGGCACCAGAGGGCACCTCTGCTTGGCTGTGAGGACAGACTATGCCTGCAGCCCTGCCGCTGGGGAGAGGTTCTCTACCGAGTCAAACCAGAGCCCAGACCCCAGGAAAGGGACCAAGGGCTGCCTGCTCCACCTCCGTTTGGTTATTTCCTCTTGGGGGAGAGAGGAATCCAGGAATTCCCTTGAGCAATGCCAGATGCGTCCACACCCACGGGCTTCCTCTCCTCAACCTCAGGACACACAGCCCTGCTTCCTCCTTGTGGCTAACTAGCCCCACTTCTGCCCCTGCTTCCTCCTTGTGGCTGACTAGCCCTACTCCTGCCCTAGGTTCGAAGGCGGCTCACTTCCTCTTTCTCTCCTCCAAAGAGGCACACTCTGTCACCATGTGCCAGTTCCAGGACAGGGGTTTTCAGAAGACCCATGGAATCCTTCCATCCCCAACCCCTGGGCAGGGACTCAGCAGCTCACAGAGTTGACCCAGCCTGATCCCCACTACCTCTTCCTCACCAATATCCCATCTCGCCCAGTCCTCAGGACAGCCCAGGCCACTCTTGCCTCCTGGCTCAGGCACCAGGCCCCAGCCTGGGAGCATGAGGTTTATTGAGCGCTTGTTATCCCCCTGAGTGGGAGGCCATCCGGCAGCCCCACACTTGCATGAGGAGCAGGGACTGTGGGCCCACACAGACCTGGGCTCTCCTCACCCGGGATGCAGGACCTCAGACCAGCTCCCTGCAGGCCATGCCAATAAGGGCAGGTGAGAGCTGCGGCCCCTTCTACTGAGAGGGAGAGACAGCCCTGCTGACAGCTGGGATAGTCATGCCGACAGCAGGGAGTAGTGGTGCTGAGTTTGGGGGACAGTCATGCTGAGTTGGGGGACAGTTGCACTGCACAGAGCAGTCTTCGCCCTCCCCTCTCCTCATGTCCCCATGTTCAAACAATGGTTTCTCTTGGCCTCCTTCCCCTTTGCTCCATCTCCCAGTCAAAGTCCAAGCACTGGTTTCTCTTGGATTTCCTCCCCTTTGCTCCATCTCCCAGACAGAGTCCAAGCACTGGTTTCTCTTGGACTTCCTCCCCTTTGCTCCATCTCCCAGAGAGACGGCCATAGTCCTCCCGAGGGTTCTTCCTGCAAAGGGAGCCACCTGGTTGGAATGCCAGTCCTCCTCGGGTCTCCAGGGAAGAGTGGTTACATTTGCTTTCCCCACCTCCCGGTAGGTGTGCTTGGGGGGAACGCTGCTGCGGAGAGCAGGGTGCAAGGATGGTCTGGGGCTCTATAAACACCAGCGGACACCAGAGAAGCCGAAAATCCAACCTCAAAAGGCCTGGGGCTGGAGTAGGCACCATCATCCACCAGTGCCACGTCCCCACAGACTCCTTTCTCTCCCTCTGCCTTTATACCGCACTCCTTCTTTCCCTGCCTCTCCTCCACGCACCACTTTCCTGCGTTGAGTGCATAGCTTTTTATTTTAACCATGTTCTTGCAAAATGAATCTGTGTGCGTGTATTTTTAACTTAGGTAAATGGCATCTGTGGCACCTGGCTCTGAACATTACTTCCTCCACCGAGTTTGCATCGTGCACGTGTGACTTTTACCATCACGCATCGTGGTGCATCTGCGTTCAGCCCGATGCTTTCCACAGCCATGCCACGCTCCCCAGGCTGCACCTACTGGGTGATCCAGGTGGCCTCCAAGCTCACCTCCACTCCCAGCGCCAATGCTGCAGTGCCACCCCCGCACCCCCTCCACAACCTCCCCACCCCCCCCCCCGCACCTCCGCCGGAACCTGTGCCAGAGTCCTCCTCGCTCAAGCCAAGGTGAGGACTTTCGAGCAGTAGAACTGGACTGTTTAGAAAGCCTAGTGGGGACCGTGCTGGTTTGTTTTGTTTTGTTTTCTTTTTTTTTGAGACTGATTCTCACTCTGTCGCCCAGGCTGGAGTGCAGTGGCGCCATCTCGGCTCACTGCAAGCTCTGCCTCCCGGGTTCACGCCATTCTCCCGCCTCAGCCTCCCGAGTAGCTGGGACTACAGGTGGCCACCAACACGCCCTGATAAATTTTTTGTATTTTTAGTAGAGACGGGGTTTCACTGTGTTAGCCAGGATGGTCTCAATCTTCTGACCTCGTGATCCACCTGCCTCGGCCTCCCAAAGTGCTGGGATTACAGGCGTGAGCCACCGTGCCTGACCTGGTGCTGGTTTCTACATTTTCCCACTGACTCTTTGCACGCTCCTGCTTCCTAAGTGTGCCCGGGATTTGGAATATCCTGTTGGTACTCACTAGCTTCACAGTGGACAATGTTAGCTGTCGACCAAGTAAACTGCTCCTTCCCAGCTTTCTCTGCGGGGACTGCTGCCTTTCACTGTTCATACCTTAGCTCTAGACGTCGACCTTTGTGTGCTTCAGACATTGCAAATCTCTTCTTCCATTCTATCAGCTCTCCAGGGACTTTGCCCCTACAGTTTTTTGAGCTAATAATTTTGGCTTCTAAAGTTTTCTTAGTTGGTGTGAGGGCTCGTGCCTGTAATCCCAGACTAGGTGTGTGCATGTGATCCATGGGGCTCTGCACCAGAGAAGACAGACCAGGTGTGTGCCTGTGTATGTGTGTGTGTGCACGCCCATGCGTGGTCCCCCCTCAGAGCCTCAGTTTCCCTATGTGTAGCAAGTTTGAACCAGAATCCCAGCACTTCAGGAAGCCGAGGCAGGAGGATCGCTTGGGCCCAAGACTTCAAGACCACATGGCGAGACCCTATCTCTACAAAAAAGTAAATTAGCCAGGTGTGTTGGTACACGCCAGTAGCCCTAGCTACTCAGCAGGCTGAGGTGGGGGAATCCCTTAAGCCCAGGAGTTGGAGGCTGCAGTGAACTGTGATTATACCACTGCACTCCAGCCTGGATGACAGGGTGAGACCCTGTCTAAATAAATACATTTTCTTTAAGAAGTCTTTTGTAGCCCTTAAGCTCTAAAAATACTCTCCAGTCTTTTAGTTTACCGACTTTCTTCTTCTACCTTTCCAATCTGGCCCTTTAATCCATGGAGTCCTCCTGTGTCTGTGACCCACAGGTGCAGAAATGCATTGCTGACCTCCCTCTGCTAAGCAAACGTCCCCATTGGATTTGCAGTGTTGCCTTTGGGATTTAAGTTCCCATGTGGGGTCAGTGTGGGCCATGTCTCTGGGCTCTTGGTTCTAGGCCATTGCTCTTCTTGCCAGTGTGACGTGGCATTTATTTCTGTGTCTTTGCAGGGCATCTTCCTATCTCACAGGATGAGCTTACGCCCTTTGCCCTTCTTTTCTGATGCTGAGCTAGCCATCTGAGGACCTTAACTCCTCCATCACGGCTGATTTCCCCAAACACTGTTGATTGTGATTGCATTGAATTTGTGGGTTCGTCTGGAGATACTCGGCATTGTCCTGACATTAGGCTGTTGCGTCTGAGAGTATGGAAAACGCAGAGCCCTGCTCATCTTCAGATGGTCTTCCACGTCTTGTATCAGAGTGGACAGTTTTGGTTGATTCCTAGATACTTAATGAATTCTACTCATGTGGCGAATGGCATCTTTTTCAAAATTATATTTTCTAGTTGGCATTGCTGGGGAAAAGAAATGGTTTGGACTTCTGTAGGCCCAATATGTGTAGCAGAAATAGACCATGTATCTGTCAATCCTACTGGCTTTTTTTCTAGGTAGATCATTTGATTAGGAAGAAGTCAATGACTCACTAAAAATGAACCCCAGAAAAACTAGTTCTCCGTTGTCTAGAGTGGTAAGAACTCATTCTTTTTTTTTTTGAGACAGAGTCTCGCTCTGTCGCCCAGGCTGGAGTGCACTGACCGGATCTCAGCTCACTACAAGCTCCGCCTCCCGGGTTTATGCCATTCTCCTGCCTCAGCCTCCTGAGCAGCTGGGACTACAGGCGCCCGCCACCGCGCCCGGCTAGTTTTTTGTATTTTTTAGTAGAGACGGGGTTTCACCGTGTTGGCCAGGATGGTCTCGATCTCTTGACCTCGTGATCCGCCCGTCTCGGTCTCCCAAAGTGCCAGGATTACAGGCTTGAGCCACCACGCCCGGCCTAGAACTCATTCGTTACACACGTGCATGAACGCATGCAGGCGTGCACACACACACACCCACACACCTGGTCTGTCTTCTCCCCTGCAGAGCCTCATGGGTCCTACTTGGTGTCATGTCTCGTGCTCCATCCACAGCACACCAGGAACACAGGCAGCAGAGCTCAAGTCTGCTTGAACAAACAGGCCAGGTATTCACAGAGTTCTGGTAGCAAGGGAGCAAATTCTCTCCCATTTCTTTCCTCCAGCCTCAGAGGTGTCTTCTTCCTCTTCCTGGAGTGCCTGGGGGGTGGCTACCAAGTTTGAAAGAAAAGAGACAACCCAGCAGACCCAGCCCCCGGCCCCTGGTAGCCTCACTGGAGGACACCTGATGGCGGGCCTCTCTGGAGGACGGGTGCCTCCTGCCAGATGAACTCCCTGACTCCAGGTAGTCTAGGCTGCAGTGCCCAGCGGCAGCCCGGGCCAGGGGAAGGGTGGGCAAGAAGCCAGGGCTCCAGTCCAGCTTTGAGCAGGCTCTGCAACAGGACGGACTCCCCTGCTCGGAGCCTCGGTTTCCCCGTGTATAACCCGCCGAGACCAGATGACCTTTCAGAGCCTTCTCTGCTGAAGCTGAAGCTCCTCTCCACCCTCTACTCCACCCCCACCCCCCTGACTGGCTCCATCTTCCAGTTCCAGGAGTCACTGTCGCCGTCAGCTGGTGACCCTGCCACTACTCAGGCCTCATGGGCAGGCAAGGGTCCCCCGGCTCTTGTGTCGGGATCTCCTTTGCGGTAAGAGATCCTGGCATCTGTAGAGAATGGGTGTAGGAAAAGATCCACCTGCCCTCAGGGTGATTTGTCCCAGGGCTCAAGGCAAAGCAGACCAATAACATGCTTAGGAGGTGGGAATGTGAGATGGGGCAGCGGTGGTGGAAACAGGCTGGCAGCTCCCCTGACTGCCCCCAGCAGCAACCTCGGGGATATTCCCAGGAGAAATGAAACAGGCCTCCACACAAACCCTCGCCCAAGCATGTTCACAGTAGCACACTTCATAATCTGCAAAAGGTGGAGGCGACCCGGGTACCCTGGACAGAAAGGGATGAACACAGTGTGGTCTCCCCACACAGAGGAGAGTCCTTCCCCTTTCCTCTGTCCCCGCGCCATCACCTCCTCCCTGCCCAGACCCCTGGGCTAGCAGCAGTGCCCTTTATAAAACCCCCTACCAGCTACAAAAGGGGAGGTGCTTATCAGCCCTTATGAGGGAGCAGAGGGCAAGAGTGAGGCGCAGAAGGCACGGAACATGGGTCCAGGCAACGACAGGGCAGCCCTCCTAACATGCCCCACATGAGAAGCCAGGCCACACGGCCCAGGATTCCACTGATGGGAGCTCGCCACAGTGGACCGATCCACAGACAGAGAGGAGATTCCTTGTGGCCAGGGGATGGGAAGAAGGGTGGCAGGGGGGTGACAGCCAAAGGGTCCAGGGTTTCTTTTAAGGTGATGAAAATGTCCTAAAACTAGAATACGATGATGGCTGCACGATTACGTGACTATACAGAAAACCATGGACCTGTGCCCTTTAAATGGGTGGATTTCGCCAGGCGCAGCGGCTCACGCCTGTCATCCCGGCACTTTGGGAGGCCGAGGTGGGCGTATCACTTGAGGCCAGGAGTTTGAGACCAGTTTGGCCAACATGGTGAAACCCCATTTCTACTGAAAATACAAAAATTAGCCGGGCGTGTTGGCACACGCCTGTAACCTTAGCTACTGGGGAGGCTGAGGCAGGAGAATCGCTTGAACCCAGGGGGCGGAGGTGGCAGTGAGCTGAGATCGCACCACTGCACTCCAGCCTGGGCAACAGGGCGAGACTCTGTCTTAAAACAATAAATAAATAAAATAAAATAAATGGGTGAATTCTACGGTATGTGGTTTACATCTCAACAAAGCCTTTACATTTTGCAAAGAGTGCTGGGATGAAGGTACTAAGTAGGTCTCCCCCAGCACCCAGGCCCAGGGGTTCTTAAATGGTGAGGTGCGGGAGCCTGACTCTGAGTACTCTAAAGGGGGAATTTTCTGTATCCCGGGATTTCAGGGTGGGACAGGCCCCGCTCTGCTACACAACATGGTCTTTTCTTCCTCTCCCCTCTTCCTTCCTTCTTTTCTCCTTCCCCTTTCCTCTGTCCCAGCACTGTCACCTCCTCCCTGCCCAGACCGCTGGGCAGACAGCAACACTGCCCTTTAGAAAGCCTCCTACCAGCTACAAAAGGTGAGGTGCTTATCAACCCTTACGAGGGAGCAGAGGGCAAGAGTGAGGACGTCGGGCAGCACCAGCCAGAGGGACAAACACATTCATGCTTGGAACTATTTGGAGGTCAGCCTGGGCCTCGAGGCAGAGGCACCCGGGGTTCCAGCAGGAGGTATCCCTCGCCCTGAGGCCCACTTTAATTTCCCAGAGATAATAACACTGGCGCCGAGTATCTGCCAGGCACCTGAAGACGGATGACCAGTGTTTGCAGGGTAATAGTTTGTGTCAGAGTAAATTGGAATTTATACCCCAGGAGGCAGATAATCCCCTTTAGAACTCTCCAGCCTCCCTGGGACTAGAGGGGGCTTTCACAGGCTGCTTGCTGAAGATATAAACAAAGACAGCTCCACGGAAGCACCCTGCTGGCCCGAGTCCTATTTTTAATATCTTAATTGAGTCTCCAAGCCCTAGAACACAGTGGCGCGACCAAATCTCCAGCCTCCACCTCCAGCTCTGTGTAGGAGAGAGGTCAACGTCACCTTCTGCGAAGCCACGAAAACAAACTGGGAAGTAGGGTCGGTTTGGGGGAAGGGGCAATTGCTGGTATTTTGGTGGTGGTTTTGTTTTTGTTGTTTAGCTTTGTGTATATTTTCAAAGCTTATGAAAAGCTGAGAAAAATCCAGGTGCACATTCTCACCTGAGTTAAACCAGTGGTTCTCAAAATCCCAAATTATTTTACTGCTTTTTGTTCCCCAGAACCAGCTCACAATCTGCTTTGTGCTTGATTTAAAGGCGCTGACAAGCTGCTGCCCACTCCCCAGCACGGTGGCGAGACTGGATTGGGACTGTCATATATAATGCATGGAGTAGGGGCCGGGAGCCGTGTTGGATGCCTGTGTGATCCGCTTTGGAGCGCTGTTCCCAGAGTCATTGTGCAAACATATTTACTCTGCATAAAAGAATGGGATGAAGCTGCAAAGGACATTCATTCATCGAAGTGGATTTAATTTTTAAACTCGCATTAGGACAGGATTAACCTTGCTGAAGGGTATGGCGATGTGGGTGGAATGTATAAAACTAATCTAGGATCCACGGTGGTACGGGAGGAGCGCTGGGTGGAATTAAATATTTATTGCACATAAATGCCTTCTCCTCCTCCTCTCTCACCCCTGCACGGTCACCTCTGTGTAGCGGGTTCTCTGCTACGGTAGAGGGCAGAGCACGGGACCGCAGCTTCTTCCATCCTCCCAGCACCCCGATCTGGTCATGGCAGTGACAAGAGACACCTGGGGGTGGGCACGTGGGTTTGCAGGCTCACACACACACATGCATGCATGCATGCACACATGTGCACACTCTGTCCCTGCCTGGGTTCTTTCTTTCCTTCTACAGAGGAGCACTCTCTCAGAGGCAGAGAGAGCCCAGCCAGCCATGGTCACCACTAAGTCACCTCCATCATACTCTGAGTTAGGGGGGCAAGTGGGCCTCCCATCCCCAATGAAGAATCCTAGGGAAGAATCTGATTGGCTAGTCACCTGCCAGTCATCACAACTGAGGGAAAGGAGGGGTGGAGCTGCTGGGCGAAGACAATGACCAGGATGCAGGCAGGCTGACCATCCCATCGTTTTGCCTGGAACTGTCCCAGTATTAGCAATGACAGTCTCATGTCCCCAGGGCAAGCCAGGGTGGCTGGTCACTGAAGTTCAAGTCTCTCTAGAAATTTCCACATCTAATTAGCAAGTTGGGTAAGTGGGCCATAACCTGTTTCTCAAGCGCTTTATTTGTATGATTTGCCCAGAAATTGCTTCAATAAGAGATGTTCAAAAAGGAACAACAAATAAGAAGTGAAACAGTGTCGGAGGGTACCTTGCGGTTTCTTCAGCAAAATGCAGATCCCTCCATTATCTTGTGGTTTAAACCAAAGCTGCCTTTTGGAAACTCCCGCTGATTCCCCAGCCTCATGGAAGGTGGCAGGTTCCTCTTTTAAGTGTTGCAGGCTAGGAGTTGCGTGGTTAATGTTGGGGTCATACACACTCTGTATTTGCTACCACAGCCCCCCACCGCTAGAAGTCTCCCAAGAGGAAATCGGTGGCGTGGTCACGCACAGCTCCTGTGCTCCGGATGGAGACTGTTGTGGATCCAGGGCCATCTAGACATCTAGGTATTTTCGGCTTTCTTCCCTTAGGACGAGAGGACCAAGGCCTGAGCAGCCCCGAATCGCTCCCATGAGGGCCCAGACAAGCACGGAGGAGGGTGATTGGTCCCTGAGAATGCGGATGCCTGGAGCACTGTGTGGGGCTGTTTCTGCCTCGTTCTGAGCCTGCACTGGGGCCTCGGGTCCCTGCAGAGCTTGTGGCCCACAGCTGGTAGCACTGTCCAGGTGCAGGTTGCAATCATTTTCCATGTAAAGAATGTGCACGTGACCTAACAATAGTGGCCGACCTTCAGTAAGAGCCACCTGGGATGGTGCAGGTCACCGGACTGCCTTTCTTCACCCGTGTCCCATCCGCGGAGAGGAGGGGAGACTTCACTGTACATTTTACATTTGGGGAAACTGAGGCAACCTGGAGGCGGTCGCAGAGCTAACCATTAGCGGGAGAGCATCGGGCACATGAGGAACTGCAGCTTTGCAGGAGGAAGCCCCTGGTGCCCCCAAGCATCCTCATGGGCACTCTCGGCTGGAGGTTCATCTTTCAAATCTGCCCTGCCTCCTCCAATCAGCTCCTTCCGGTTTAGCTCAGCTAACAGGATGCATCAGCTTACCCAATTAAAACACTTTACACTCACACATAAGGACCGATAAGCTTAACCTTTAGGGACAGGTTTGGTTTTGGTTTTGCCTCTTCCTGTCACAGGCTTCAGCTGCCGCATGGATGAGAAAGTCAGGGAGGTAACTGAGCAGACCAGCGCACCTTCTCCCTGCCCCTGGCTGGCTAGCTGGGACCTTTCCCCCTCTGCCTCTCCAAACCTGAGGATGGAAGGGGCCCATGGGGTGTGTTCGGGAATCTGGGAGGTTGCCAGGCCCCATCTATCAGGGTGGCTGGTTCTGTCCCTAAGTTGGAGCTCAGGACTGGCTTCAGCCAAGGCAGTGCCCAGAGCCTTGGAGAGACCCCAGGTTGGGGTCCGTGGGGTGGGCCTGGCTCTTCAGGGAAAGCTGTTGTCATGGAGCATGGGCCGCTGCACACTCTTCTCCTGGTGTTGACAGTGACGGATGTGGTCAGGGCAGGACCCAGACAGGGAAGAGCTGAGGTTCCTGGCGGGTCACTTTGGCTCTTTCCTTCTCTGCTCTGTGGCTGCAAATACAAACCTGGGGCCCAGCAGGGACAGGTGTCCCCACCTGTCAAAGGCCTACGGGCCCAGAGAGGGGGACGCTGCTCCTCCCGGCCCTGGTGTCGGAAGCACAGGATGACTGGCCTTTGTCAAGAGGCAGAGGAGGGCAGGATGCCTGCTGGGCACCGGGACGCTCAACTTCCAAGCAGGTCTTGCTGCCCTCCTGCCCTGCAGGTGACAAAGCTGAGGCTCTGTTGGGAGTGGCAGTCTGCCCGTCATCCCTGGCAGTGGGTCACCATGGAGCCTGGCTCTGGAACCTGGAATTGGGCCTGGGTTATGCAGCTGGCCTGTGTGGGTGCTGGCCTTGCCTCTCTGGGCCTCCAAATCCTGAGGTACACAATGAGGACGAGGCCAGCTCTGCACTGAGAGCAAAGCCGATGGCAGAGGCCATGTGCCGCAGGCCTGGACTCATCCACCTTACTATGCAGGCAGGTCCTAGCCCCCAGAAGGTCCTGGAACTTGGAACTCTGTGCAGAAGCCCTCAGCAGAGCAGCCCAATTCTGCTTCTCTCAGCTTCCCCAAGACCCTGCTGCCTCATCTGCCGGGGCAGGGAAGACCATGACAACCCCCACCCTACATCCAGGCTCCCCCACAATCCACAGACCTGTCCATTTCACCTCTGTCCACGTGTTTTTCCCCTGCTGCCACTGCCCAGGCCCAGCCACCCCCACCCCTCCGCTGCTGCAGCCTGGAAGGTCGCTGCACGCCTCTCTATCCCGGGCAGTCCTGCGCCACTGGGCCCAGCTGTGAGATGGAGCATAAGGGGCATGTGGCACCCCTGAGCACAGACCCTCCTGGGCTGTCCTGTTACAGAGAGAGGCAGATCGCCCTCCTCACAGCCTCCAGGCCCTCTGGGTCCAGCTGCGTTCCCTGCCCAACTCATTGTGTGAGTGCCAGGCATGGCCCTCGCCTGGGCACTCACCCTGCCACCCCCAGGCCTCCCAGGGCCGGAGTCTCTGCCCTGGGCACTTGTATTTGCCTGATAACTGCTACTCGTCCTTCCATCTTGTCTGCCCCGGCCAGTCATAACCTTCCCGTCTCCCCACTGACAGGACACGCTGCACCTTCAGAATCCCACCGTGGCCCTGGCACCACTTCAGTTGTCTCTCACACACTGAGGCCAGGCACTCAAGGATCACATCTCTTTCCTGAGCAATGTACCTGCAACCGCTACTGAATGAATGATGAACAGACAAGTGAATGAACACAGGCAGGTCTCAGGAGGTCCCTCCAGTCCTAAAACTGACTCGGGAACTTGATGAATGCCAGTGGGTGATTTTCTGGCTCTGAAGGCAGATGGGGGGAGTGGAGGACTCAGCCCTGCGTGCGTGCAGTGACCCAGCACTGGGAGAGGTGGGTGGCTCTGGCGGGGTGGCCGCCTGCGAGATGCTTCCCGGGGCTTGCTGGGGAGAGGGATGAGTAAACATCAGTCAGAGTTTTGTGACGAAGCCTCTGCCAGGGGAAGCCCACGGTGTCACGGAGACAAGACAAGGGCATCCACCACAGGAGGGTGGACATAAACAGGGCGGGCAGGTGTGGGCTTTGTCATTCATCATGGCCAGGGCTGGGAGTGCTCAGTGCTTCCAGCTCTGGAGACAGGCCCAGAGCCCTGGAAAGGGGTGCTTCCATCAGTCCACAGAGGGCTGGGCCGGCTGTCCAAGTCAGACATCCGAGGTCCTTCTATTTGAACTGATGGGTGGACACTCAGTTGCTCCGGGGGCTGGTCCAGGTTCCATCCCAGTCATGGCTGTCTACGCAGAACGTGGCACCCAGGCCCCAGGACTAGCAGATAATCCTTCAAGAGGGTCAGAAATGGTGTGCCGAGCACAATTCTCCATGAGACAGAGGCCTCTGGACACGGGCCTGAGGGGCCCACATTGAAATAGGACTGTCTAATCACAACTGGGCACCAATTGGGCACCGGCTTCCATGGCTGAGGCCTGCTGGCTTCTCTCTCGGTGAACCGTGCTCCCGGCAGCCTCTGCGTGACATCCCTCAAGGCCGCAGCCACCTCTTGCTCTGCATCCGGGACCAGGAGTGTCCGGGGTGGAGGCTCCGCCACCCCATGGGCTGTGGGGCTGTCTGTGCCAGGAGGAAGGCCCCCTACCCGTGCCTGCTGTGTGCCTGCTCAGGGGTTGAGGCAGTTGCGCAGCTTACGAAGAGGATGGCACCCCCGTCCCAGGCTGCCAGGGCACTCTGTGACCTCCTGTCCTTGGGCTCCTCTGCTGGTCCCCTCCTGTTCCTCCTAAGCCATCCTCGTGCCCTCACCTTCTTTCCTGGAAAGCCTTGCATCCACTCATCAGAGCTTCACTGAGCACCCAGCCCGGGCCTCATGTGCCCCAGAAACACAGCCTTGAACACAACAGCGGATTCCCTCTCAGGAGGTTCCCCACCTCCCCCTGGGTGGGGGAGAAGGAGACCAGCATTGGCATGCATTGTGGCAGGTGGAGATCAATTTGAAGAAAAGCAAAATGGGGCGGTGGTGGGAAGGGGACCACAGGGGGTGCTATCTCAGAGCTCTCTGTAGGGCCGTCTGCGCAGAAGCCCATTGCTGTTGCTTGTAGCTCATCTGTCCTTGTGGCAGCCCCGTGCCAGTTCTGCAGACCAAAGAACAAGGTTCAGAGAGGGTGAGCAGCTGGCAGGAGAACACACAGCAGCTAGTAGCAGGAGCAGAGCCCCGTCTTCCCTCTATCCGAGCCCTTTCCTTCTCCTTAGCTTTGCCCACCAAAGCCCTTCCCATCTCCTTGCCTAGAGACAGTCAGGTGTGATGCTGTGTTCAGGATGACCCTGGCCAGGTGGAATAATTACACGCCTAGGAAAAATGACAGAAAACAAACATTCCAAGATATTAGCAAGCCGGTGTGGCTTTCTCTACCGCTTTACATTGTTTTCTTCTTACTTTCCAAATTTTATGCAGTGAGAATTTATTACTTTCATTACCAGGAGCAAAAAATTAGAAACAAACAAAAAACCCTGTCTGATCATTCAGACTAGTTCAAATGTCTTCTTTTCTAGAACTGGGATGACCAGGACATTTGGGTGTGAAAGGTGTGAAACAAGCCTTAACAGATACTAAAGAATGTCAGACAAGCAGAATGAGGATGGCCCCAAGCAAGGTGGACCCTGCCCCAGCTGCAGGGAACAGCGAGACTGCAGGTCAGTGTTGAGCGGCCCTTTACAAAGGACCATGACCCAGGTTGGGGGTAGTGGCTCACGCCTGTCATCCCAGCACTTCGGGAGGCTGGATCACTTGAGGTCAGGAGTTCGAGACCAGCCTGGCCAACACGGTGAAACCCTGTCTCTACTAAAAATTAGCCGGACATGGTAGTGCACACTTGTAATCCCAGCTACTTGGGAGGCTGAGGCAGGAGAATAGCTTGAACCCAGGAGGCGGAGGTTGTGGTGAGCTGAGATTGCACCACTGCACTCCAGCCTGGGCAAGAGTGAAACTCAGTCTCAAATAATAAAAACAAACAAAAGAAAAAAAAGCATACACACACACACACACACACAAACCAAAGGGCCGTGACCCACATGGACCTGGGACAAGGCTTTGGCTAAGCAAGCCCGGGTGTCCAGTGGTTATGGCCCCAGGAAGGGTCAGCAAGGCAAGTTCCGTATCCCTAAGACTCTCCAATGACCGAGTCTTGAGACAGAAGCAGACAGGAGGCTCCGCTCTCTGGAGGGCCCTAGCCAGGACAACACAGGTCCACCTCCAGGCAAGGTCATGCTCCCTGCCCCGCTCTGCCCCTTGGAGCAAGCTGTCGGAGGGGCCTAGGACTCGTCTCAGCAGGCTTGGGAGGAAACAGGACTGAGTTCTATTTTTTAAATCACAAAATTAGAGCCATTTCTGTCTCTCCCTGGTCTGTCCCCTCCGAACCCGGGAGGCCCCTCTCCAGCAGAGGCTGCTTTTGTTCTCTCTCATTCTAGAAAAACACTCCTTTCTGCTGCTGCAAAGAGAGCTTTGATTCTTTGCTGAGAATCTGTACCGCGGGCTCCAAACGGGAGCGTTTCTCCGGAGAGGAGCAGGAGGAGAATCAGTCTGTCGACGGCAGGTAATTAAGTCGGCACGCAGAGAGCGAGCATGCGTTATGCGATGATTAATCCCCAAGACGGCAAGGACATTGTTCATCTTCAAATCTCTCCTCGGTGGTTCATGAATCATCTCAGCTCCTGGGAGAGAAGGGCTGGTGCTCGCCGTAAGAGCAAGGGAAACTGAGTCGGCCGTGCCCACCGCCCCCTGCCACACAGCGCAGAGTGGAAGCAGCCTCGGGAAGGCGTGCTCTGGGAGACCACGGGGTTTCTCCCCAGGCACCTCGTCCATGTGGCTTCCTGCCTCCCCAGTCTCGTCTGGGCAGGAATTCAGGAATCAATAAAAATGTTATTTTAAATAAAAAGAAAGCCGCCCTGCTCTGCTTGGCACAGGCTGCCACTGACCGCCTTCTGCACCTGCTTTTGTTCTGTTTTTCTCAGGTACCTGCCCATTTCCAGCTCCCAGCCTCCCTCAGAACACAGACTGTCTTGCCATTTTCTTAGCGAGCAGTTTGCAGCGAAGTGCTATTTCGCTCTCAAATGCCTTCCTTTCCAATTGGGACACACGGCTATGAATACGATGCACCCTGTTTTGCATTCAAATTGTTGTGAAAGTTTTGCGGCCGTAAATAACAGGATCTTGGTGCTCAAGACAGAATTATTATTACTTTTTTCTCAGTTCTTGGAACCAGTGATAAATTAAATATTTCTTTTGCCCCCGCCCCTTGCAGCTGGCAGGCAATGTGGAGCTGATTGCTCTGCCTCTGTCCTGACTGATGTGCCCCGAGGCCGGGAGAGGAACAAGAGGACAGTGACTTGCCAGGGCTGAAGGCACATATGTGGGGAGCAGGTGTAAATGGGGGAGGGGGCACATGCAAGGGGCCTTTTCGGAGACAGGGCTTCTCTTCGGTGTTTTCTCTGGACAAGCTTCCAACGATGAATAGAGTTTACCCTCAACGCTCAGAGGCTGACATTTGACATAGAGGGAAACTGAGGCACAGCAGAGGTCTCCAGAGGGATTCTGTGCCCACACACCGTTCCCTTTCCACAGTCCGCTCTGGGTCAGATCCTGGGAAGCGGGGTTTTTCCTCCGGGACGGGCGCTGGGCATGTGGATGCGGGAGAACCTGGCTCCTGGGCCCTGCCAAGTGGAAACGGAGGGTGCTGTCCCTCTTGGACTAGAAGGGTGAGCCTGGCAGGTGCACTGGCCTGACTCACGTTCCTGCTGCAAGGTCCTAGCACCTCCTTGGAGCCTCGGTTTCCTCACCTGCAAATTATCTTGAAGATGTTCAAATGCCTTCTTCCTTCCTGAGGTCCTGAAAACGGCTGAGGGAGGTCTGGGCGGGGAGGATTACATGAGACACATGGGATCCGCCATGACTCAGGCCACAGGGTCCGCCGGGCACCCCGCCCAGACTGCCCCCCACCGACAGCTGCCATGCACAGGTGGGTGGTGGAGGCTCCAGCCCCGCTCAAGCCTGCAGGCACACTTTCTCATCGACGGACCCCAACACATCCTTGTCTGCGGGCCGGGCTGGCAGGGGATTCACGCCCACCTGCCCCACAGCACCCCGCCGTTCTGCCTCCACCCTGTCTGCCTCACTCAAGTGCACGACGGCCAGGTGGATGGATGACCCTCCCAACTTCACCTCCCAGGTTCCCCGGAGGGAATGCAGCCCCTACTGAATCTTACTAGACCTGGGTTCTCAAATGACCCTTCCACATGAGAAAAGAGTCCGGGGCTGGTGGGGGCATCGCAGCTTCCTGGGGCCCTGCAGGAGACGGAAGAAGCCAGGGTGCTCATCACACAGGCCTCCAGCTTGCTCCAGGGGCTGGACCTGGGGACCAGCCTCGGGGATGGGTTCTTCCCTCTCCCTCTCCCCGTCTCCCAGCCCGCCAGCCCCTCCCAGGTGGAGGTGGGAGTAAGATGCCCCCCATGGAGAGCCTTTTTCTGTAGCTGTGCAGGGGTGGGAGTGGCGGAGACAGGGCTTTGTGTAATAAGAGGAATCCATCTAGTTTGCTAAACCGCTTTCCCCTCTGGAGTCGTGTGGCTCCTCTCCAGGGAGCTTGGCCTGGCCGGGCCTGCAAGCGGCGCCTCCTCCCAGCCCCACCCTGCCTTTTGTCTTTTGTCTCTGGTATCTGTGTTCCTTCTGCCTGTGCTTTGCTTCTTTCTGCTGCTCGCTGGCTAATAGGATCGAGCGGGAAGGCGCCAGGAGAGCCGGCAGCCTGGCCTGGGAGGGGCTCTCACTCTTCCTCTGCCAGGAGCCTTATTGAGTGCAGGGTGTTTGACTTCAGAAGCACGTCCCCATGGCTTTCCTTTCCGCCTTCGTTCTGGGACTGATTTGTTTACTTAGTTCAGAGTCTTGCGGTCCCTCTTTCTGGAGCGGTTTGCTGGATCACAGGTCCCCGTTGCCCCGGGCCTAGTGTGTATGTGGGGAATGTGGGTATGAGAGATACTAACATAGGCGAAGTCGGCTCATCTCATCCAATTTCACCACCTTGCACATTGCAGCCCCACAGTGCAATGTAAAGATGGGGAAACTGAGGCCCACAGACTCAAGAGAAATGGAATGAGTAGAGGTTGACACTGAATTGGACCCGGATCCTCCGGGCCCCACAGCTGACCTTGTCCCAAGGCTGTGTGCTGCCCCTAGAGTTCCTCGGATGGAGAAGTGCTCCCTGCCCCTCCCTGCTCCATGCCTGGCTTAGACACAGGGCACCCTTGCTCGTGCTTGAAATTCCAAGCTTAACCATCCTCCTCTGTCCGGCATCGCCCTTGCACCTCCTCCTGAGGGACACACAAACCCTGCGTATGGGTGTCCTCACTGCAGGTCTCCCTACCTGGCAGGCGGGGAATGTTTGGGGGCAGGTGGTGGGCGAGGGGGAGAAACAGTAGGCAGCGATTTCCTGAGGAAGAAAACCAGTAAGCAGGTCGACAAAACCTCACCTGTGTCAGCTTGCACACCTTTCGTCACCAGAAAGCCTGACCTTAACCTTGCACTTGTAAGATCTGATCCTGGCCCTCAAAGAGCGTGGAGATCCTCTTTATACAAATGGGAATACTAGGTATGGAGTTCAAGAGGACTGACTGAGGCCGCCTGGCTGGTCGAAGGTGGGTAAAGTCCTGGGTTCCCAATTTCTGCCAGGAGACCCTTGCTCCGTTCTCTTCCCAGGGCAGAGCCGCACTTGGTCCTGGGGAAAGTCACCTGGAGAGCAGAGGGAGGACAGCGGAGGGCGGAGGGCAGAGGGCAGAGGGCAGAGGGCAGTGCAGAGGGTGGGGAAGCCCTCCGTCACCTCTGCCCATGCAGCCTACCCCGTCCCCAATTCACAAGACAGTTAACTTGGTTCTTGCCCTGAGCCAGGCCCTGGCCCGGAGCCTGGGGCCACAGGTGCCCTCAAATGCTCGTGGGACTCAGGTTCACGAGCAGTGGCCTCACGGCAGGAGGGTGGTCACCGTGGGCTGGGGAGGCTATGTGGCTCCTCTGGCAGCTCCCCCTGCGAAAGCCAAGGTCGAAGAGTGAGTCGAGTGTGTGCCGGCCTGTCTGACCCTCTCCCTCTCCGCTCAGGGCCCAGAGCCGCCCAAACAGGCAGCCGTGACTCTGACGAAGTCACCTGGTGCTGGGGGCGCGGGGTGGGGTTGGGGACACCAGTAGAAGCCCACTGCTTGGTGGTCCCAAATGTCACAGTCCGTGACCCATGAAGGATGGCTGGGCCACTCCTTGGGACAGGGTTACACCAGACACACACACACAGACACATTCACACCAGACACACAGGCACATTCACACCAGACACACAGGCACATTCACACCAGACACACAGACATTTTCACACCAGACACACACACAGACACTTTCACACCAGACACACACACAGACATATGCACACCAGACACACACACAGACACATTCACACCAGACACACAGGCACATTCACACCAGACACACAGACACTTTCACACCAGACACACACACAGACACTTTCACACCAGACACACACAGACACATTCACACCAAAAACACAGGCACATTCACACCAGACACACACTTTCACACCAGACACACACACAGACACTTTCACACCAGACACACACAGACACATTCACACCAGACACACACACAGACACTTTCACACCAGACACACACACAGACACTTTCACAACGGACACACAGACACATTCACGCCAGACACACACACAGACATATGCACACCAGACACACACACATTCACACCAGATACACACACAACCATTCACTTCAGACAGACACAGACACATTCACACCAGACACACAGACCATTCACACCGCACACACACAGATACATTCACACCAGACACACACAGACACATTCACACCAGATACACACACAGACGCATTCACACCAGATACACACACACAGACCATTCACTTCAGACACAGACACATTCACACCAGACACACCGACCATTCACACCACACACACACAGACACATTCACACCACACACACACACAGACATTCACAACAGACACACAGACACTTTCACACCAGACACACACACAGACATGTGCACACCAGACACACATACACATTCACACCATATACACACACACACAACCATTCACTTCAGACAGACACAGGCACATTCACACCAGACACACAGACCATTCACACCACACACACACAGATACATTCACACCAGACACACACACACACATTCACACCAGACACACAAACAGACACATTCACACCAGATACACACACAGACGCATTCACACCAGACACACATACACAGACCATTCACTTCAGACAGACACAGACACATTCACACCAGACACACACAAAGATACATTCACACCAGATACACACACACACACACACACACACACAGGCAAAGACACATTCACAACAGGCACACAGACCATTCACACCAGACACACACACACAGACACAGGCACACCCCTGCACACAACCACTGTACTCATGCATGCCTGGGCACACCTGCTTGCACGCTCACACTTGCTCACCCCCACACTCCCCTGCTTCCTCGCCCACTTTCTTTCCTGGTCCTGCAGCGCTTGTTCCCCCTAGGTCACTGGGGGGCCAGGAAGAGCCAGCCAGGCCTGCCGCCATCCCCACATGCCCAGAGCAGTGAGCGTGGGAGGCAGAGCCTGGAGCTCCCAAAGCCGGCTGCCCACGGCCTCGCCTCCAGCCATGAGGGTGCGGAATTCTCCCCCACCCAGCAGAGGCTCCGGCCATCTGTCTCCAAGGATGCTGGGGGCGGACAGGCTGTGCCGCTCTAGGGCAGCTCCACCTGACGGACAGCAGTGTCGACCACCCACGTTTGCTCCACAGACTTCCACACCCCTCCCCACCCAGCAGCCCGGGGAAGGCAGGCTGGAGGTCCCTGCATGACAGGTGAGGAGAGAGGAAGGGAGCCCGGCGCTCTGAACACCGCCCCAGCCTGGCTGCACGTCAGGACCCCACACTGGCCTCTTACATTCGGAAGCCGAGCCCCACCCAAAACCCAGCCATCAAAGTCTCTGGGGGCAGCACCAGCAGGGCAGAGGGCACTGGTTCCCTTAGAATGTGCTAGAAGGCTCATCCTCAGGCGTCCTTGCCCCCACACTGCCCGGCACTGCCCGCCTGCTCACTTGCAGGTGACCCTAGTTTCTCAGCGGCTTGGCAGCCTCGCGGGCTTTTGTAACACTGACATCACGTGTGTGAGATCATTGGCTTGGAAGATTCAGCTCAGAATTGGACAGAAGGGCCCTGCCCTGCCAGGGACAGCTGCAGGTCCTTGTCACCTGCAGCTGCGTGAGAAACTAAGGTTCAAACCGATCTTCCTGACCTGAAAAGCAGGTCCTGCTCCATTACCCCTTTGGCCGGGCTCTCCGTCAGCGGGGTCAGGGCAGTAGCCTCTGGTTACTCTCGTTTCCAGAGGAGGTGAGAGGCAGCACGAAGGCCATGGACAGCAAGCCACGTGGCCACAGCACAGCCTCAGATCATTGCTGACACCCCTGTGCCTCCCACAGCCCTTCCCAGAAGAGCCACGACAGCGCTCACCCCACTCCCAGGGTGCTCACCTGGGGCCTCCTCACCTCTGCACCTGCCCTGGATGTCCCCAGCCCTGACCCTGGCCTGGCAGTGCTGGCGGACGGGTTGCAACCAGTCCATCTCCCCAGGGGTGAGAGGGGCCCATCACCGGCCACCCACAGGCATTCCTGGGTCTGCTTTGTGGAGCAGCGTCCAGGGTTCCCTTCAGGTCCTTTAAATCTACATGAACCTGACCGGCACACTCACTCCAGGGCCAAGTGTTCTGTAAACACTGAACACCGTGCTGTTAACCAAGGTTATGTTAAGAAGCGACTACGTGGCCAGGAAATAGATTTTGTATAGTTAGGTGCTGTTAGGATAGAGACAGGTTTTCATCTGCGGCTCCTGGCTTGTAACTCCCATAGCACTTGTTCCTATTTGCGTTAGAATGTTGGGGGTGTTGGGCCTCATGAGCAGCCTCTGACCTCTCCTGCCCTCCTTTCGCCTGCCCCAAGGCGGCACCCTAAACTTCTCCTGCCTTTCGGATTGTGGGTCTCAAGACCCTCTCATGAGAGGGTCCCATCCTACACCATGGGGAAAGGAATGCTGACGTCATGAAGCTTCCCTAAAATCCCAAGAGGACTCGGTTCAGTGAGGTTCCAGGAGGGTGGTGCACCCAGGAAAGATGTGGGAGCTCTGAGTCCCTTCCTCCCGCCTCAGCCTATGTGGGGAAAAGAAAGAGAGATCAGCCTGTTACTGTGTCTATATAGAAAGAGGTAGACATAAGAGACTCCATTTTGTTCTGTATTTGAGATCCTGTTAATCTGTGACCCTACCCCCAATCTTGTCCTTGCAAGAGACATGTGCTGTGGTAACTCAAAGGTTTAATGGATTTTGGGCTGTGCAGGATGTGTCTTTGTTAAACAAGTGCCTGAAGGCAGCTTGCTGGTTAAAAATCCTGCCCATCCCTGGGCAATGGAACATCTCGGTGTGAGACCCGATTGTATGCTCTGTTTACTGAGATAGGAGAAAACCGCCTTATGGCATAAGGTGGGACTTGCTGGTGGGACTTGCTGGTGCAATGCTGCTCAGAGGTTTGTGGAGATGTTTGTATATGCATATCAAGGCACAGCATTTTCCTTTGAACTTATTCATGTCACAGAGATCTTTGTCCATATGTCTTACTGCTAATTTTCTCCCTTCGATGATCCTATTGTCCTGCCACTCCCTTATCTTTAAGATGGTAAAGATAATTATCAATAAATACTAAGGGAACTCAGAGACCGGTGCTGGTTGGGTCCTCTGTAAGCTGAGCGCTGGTCTCCTGGGCCCACTTTTTCTTTCTCTATACTTTGTCTCTGTGTCTCATTTCTTTTCTCAAGTCTCTCGTTCCACCTAATGAGAAACGCCCACAGGTGTGGAGGGGCAGGCCACCCCTTCAAGCCTATGCGTCTCTTCATCTGTGTCCTTTGCAATAGTCTTTTTCATTAATCCGTAAATGTAAGTGTTTGCCTGAGCTCTGCGAGCTGCCCCAGCAAACTAATAGAATCGGAAAGAGTGGGTCATGGGAACGCCAACCTGAAGCCGGCCGGTCAGAAGTTCCAGGCGCCCAGACTTGCGGCTGGTGTGTGTAGGGGGCAGCCTTGGGGGTCACAGAAGTCTTGTCCTGTGTTGATGACTATTGAAGTGTGAGAGTAGAGGAGAAACACGGTTCAGGCGAGAGGTTTCCCTGCACAAGTTACGAACCACATGACCTGGCACAGCTTTCCCGACCTGTGCCCCTTCCTCGCCTGCTGGGGGGTAATGAGATCAATGTCATAGCCTGAGCAAGAGCACAGAAGGTGGCTGGGTGCGTGGGCAAACCTCGAGAAATGTGAGCTCGTATGTGAGGCATACGACATGCTGACAGTGTGCCATGTCCATGGTGCCGCTTTGAGTGCAGTGACTTTCTGATTATAAAGGCCCTGCGTGCTCAGTAAAGAGTCTGGAGAAATGCAGAAAATTTAAAGAACATGAAGAACTGCCCAGAAATAACAACTATGAACGTTTCAGAGGCCCCTCGTCCTTTTCCTGTGTACACTGTGGCACAGCTACACCGTCCCCTGCCTGGGGTCCCGGAACATAAGAGCATTCACTGCCACCCTGACTCATGCCTGTCCTCGGCTGGGCTCCTGTGCCGACCACAACCCCACTCCCTGATGACAGCCAGCCAGTCTGCCAGAATATTCCTCCTCGGCTCAGGACGGCCCCACTGCCGAGTCCCCAGCATGCGTTGACTTGGGTACTCCCTACGTTGAGTCAACCATTAGGCCCATCATGCTGATGCACAGTAGGGAGCCCCAAAGTGGGGCTGGGCCCGCGTGGGTTCTTCTCTTCATCCAGGAAAGACTTCAAGGGCGAGCCCGTGGTGGGGTGGAAGAAACAGCTCCATTGACAAGGCAGTGTTGCAGCTCCGTGACGGTCCCTGCAGAGCGGGGCTACCCCACAGGCAGTGCGCCGAGAGGAGCAGCTCAGGGCGGTTCTGCAGTCACGTCTCTATCTACTTTTAATAACATGTAGATTAAGGGGTGGTTTATGCAGAAATTTCTAGATCCTGAAGTTATTGCCCTGGAAAGAGGAGGTAACACCCAGGAGTTGCCATGGCAGCGGTCAGCTCACACTGGTGGGCGTGTCTTATGGAAAGGTGCTTCTACCCCATCTCTGTTTTAGTTGGTCCTCAATTTGGCTCAGACCTCCGCCCCTGGAGTGGAGTGCCACCTCTCCACTGCAGTGTGAGCGGGGACAGATTCCCTGGGGCACCCAGCTGAAGGTCACATCCTACCAGAAGAGCTAAGACCACACCTGTCTGTCTGATTTCTGAAGCTGGGCTCTCATCCCTTGGATCTCTGGCTCCCTTCTTGTCCCAGAGGCTGAAGGGTGGGGGGGCTAAATATTTCGTGACCTTTAGATCACACTTGTAGAAGGGTGTGTAGGCGGGGGGACTGAGGCCAGTGAAGGTCACACTCGTAGAGGGGTGTGCAGGCAGGAGGGACTGAGGCCAGGTTCCAGCTCTGACTGGTGGCCTTCCCAGGCCCTGAGGTTTCTCCAGGGCCAACCCCATGGCCCACTGGGAGCTGAGTCACACAGAGTGATTGTTGGTCGTGTCCTTGATTGAGAACAATGCACTCAGAGCATCCTCTGCTCATAAATAGCAGGAAGCAAAGGCCATTAGGAGAGCATATGGTACCTCTAGGCCATTTCTGCCTCTGGCCCCATCACTGCCACAGTGGCTGAAACTCGTCTTCTGTCCTGACAGGTTTCCCTAGAAACCCATCGATTTATAGTGTCTGTAGCTGGCCTTTTGGAGACCCTAGACCAAACTGTGTTAGAAAATAACAGCAACAACAAAACTCCTATTTCTCCAAATGGCCCTGGAAGATGCACCGACTGTGCCCTTAAGACCCTGTGTGTGAGGCATCCGCCTCCCTGGGTGCATAGAGTTGGCTGATGACCAGGGTATAAGGGTGCATACTGGGCAAGGACGGGCTGAGGCAGGCGGCAAGGTCTGCATCATCCCCACCCATCTGTGATCCCTGGTCACGAAGGATAGACCCATCCATCCACTTTTCTGAAACTGTTGCCAATGCACTCTGAATTCGGGAATGCTCTCCTCTCTCTTCTTTCTCCCCTTGCCAGACTCAGGGCAGAGATGGTGGCTGACGTTTTTCCCCAAGGGTGAGGACAAGGAATGACCAAAAGATCATCATCCCAGGGGCTTTGGGAATGTGGACCCTGCTGCGTTTCCTCCAGCAGACGGGTTTCTTTCCTTCAGTTTCCATCAGCTTTCAGGGAGGACAAAGGTCCCTTTTGCTACCTGATCTCTGTCTCACGCTCTGCAAACCCATCCTGCAGGCTGCAGGCACGGCCCCACTTGGGAGTCCATCCTCCTTTCTCTCACTCCTTCTCCATGACTTCCCAAAACTCTGGCTGGGTGTGTGCTCCAGGGAACTTTCTAGGGTGGTGGCACTATGCCACAGTTTGGGAGTTTTAGGGTGGTAGTTACGTGGGTGTCTACAATTGTTAACATTTACTAAACTAAGATCTGTGCATCCTATTGTATTAAATTGTATCTCAAATAGAAAAGGACGAGAGTGCACCTTGTGTAGGGCAAAGCTGCGCTGCACATCCCAGCCCCGCCGGTGCTCTGGGGCCTCCACTCATGCCCTGCAAGGCCTCACCCTCAGATGCAGCTTGTTCACTCAGCACGTTCATGCGTGTATGCCACAGGTCAGTTGAGATCTGGACCAGGGGTAGGTACAGAATCTTTCTTGGTCATTGCGATTGTTTTATCAGCTTTGTTGAGCTATCATCCACATACTATCAAATTTACCCATTTAAATTACACAACTCAATGCTTTTTAGTAACTGTCTCCACAGAGCCGTGCAACCGTCAGCACAGTCTAATGTGAGAACATGTTCATTGTCCCTTCCCAAAGAAGGCCTGTATTTATTAGCAGTCATTCCCCAATCCCACACCTCCCCTAGGTCTTACCTGACCCCAGGCCAGCATCAATCTCCTTTCTGTCTCTACGGATTTGCTGATCCTGGGCATTTTGTACAAATGGAATCAGACAACAGATGCTCTTAGTGACTGGCTTCTCCATTTAGCAGAATGTGTTCAAGACTCATCCATGTTGAAGCACACAATTGTACTTCATCCTTTTTTGTTGCTGCATAATACTCCATGGTTGCTGAATACTATTCCATGGTATTACTTGTCAGTTGGTAGACACTGGGGTTCTTTCTACTTTTTGGCTGTTAAGATCTAAGGCTGCTATGAAATTCATGTACAAGTTTTTATGTGAATATGTTTCCAGTTTTTGTGGGCATATACCTTGGGGTACAATTTCTGGGTCATATGGTAACTCAGTAATTAATCTTTTGATGAACTGCCAGGCTGTTTTCAAATCAATGGCATGATTTTACATCCCACTAGCAGCATACGAAAGTTCCAATTTCTCTACATCCTTGTCAACACTTGTTATTATCTGTCTTCATGACTATAGCCATGCTAATGGATGTGAAGTGGTATCTTACTGTGATTTTGATTTGCATTTCCCTGATGGCTAATGCAGCTGAACATCTTTTCATGTGCTTATTGGTCAGATGTGTATCTTCTTTGGAGAAATGTCTATTCAAGTCTTTTGCCCCTTTTTTACAAATTGAGTTCTCTGTCTTTTAATTATTGCATAGTGAGTTGTTTTCTTTCTTTCTTTCTTTTTTTTTATGAGATGGAGTCTTGCTCTGTCACCAAGCTGGAGTACAGTGGCTTGATCTTGGCTCACTGCAAACTCCACCTCCTGGGTTCAAGCGATTCTCCTGCCTCAGCCTACCAAGTAGCTGGGACTACAGGTGTGCACCAACATGCCAAGCTAATTTTTGTATTTTTAGTAGAGATGGGATTTCACCATGTTGGCCAGAATGGTCTCGATCTCATCAAGACCAGGATCAGGTGATCCTCCCGCTTCAGCCTCCCAAAGTGCTGGGAATACAGGCATGAGCCACTGCGTCCAGCTGTGAGTTCTTTATTCTAGATACAAGTGTCTCATCAGAGAGATGATTTATAATGATTTTCTCCCATTTTGTCAGTTGTCTTTTTAATTTATTGTGTCTTAAAGCACAAAAGCTTTTAATTTTAGTGAAGTCCAATTCATCTGTCTTTTCTTTTTTTCCTTGAGCTTTTGATTTCATGTCTAAGAAGCTGTTGAGTAACACAAGGTCAGAAAGATTTATGTGTTCTTTCCTAAGAGCTTTTATAGTTTTCGCTCTTACATTTAAATCTTTGATCCATGTTTTGTTGTTTGTTTGTTTGTTTGTTTGTTTTGAGACAGAGTCTTGCTCTGTCACCCAGGCTGGGGTGCAGTGCTGTGATCTTGCTTCACTGCAACCTTCGCCTCCCGGGTTCAAGCGATTCTCTTGCCTCAGACTCCCAAGTAGCTGGGACTACAGGCACATGCCAGTATGCCCAGATAATTTTTGAATTTTTAGTAGAGACAGGGTTTTGCCATGTTGGCCAGGCTGATCTTGAACTCCTGACCTTAGGTGATCTGCCCCCTTTGGCCTCCCAAAGTGCTGGGATTACAGGCATAATCCCACTGAGCCTGGTGTAAACAAGCCACTGAGCCTGGTCTAATCTTTGATTCATTTGAATTAGTTTTTATATATGGATAATTTTTTAATATGCATGTGGATATTCTGTTATTCCAACACCATTTGTTGAAAAGGCTATTTTTCCCTATTGAATGGTCTTGGCACCCTTATCAAAAATCAATAGGCCATAGATGTGAGGGTTTATTTCTGGACTCTCAGTTCTATTCCATTGATCCATATGTCTATTCTTATGCCAATAAACACAATCTTTATTATTGCCTTGTAGTTGGTTTTGAAATCAGGAAGTCTGAGTCCTTCAACTTTGTTCTATTCAAGAATATTTTGGTTGCTCTGGATCTCTTGAGTTTCTGTATGAATTTTATGATCAATTTCTTTATTTCTACCAAAAAAGTCAGGCAGAATTTTGATTGGGATTACATCAAATCTGTAGGTAAATGTGGGGGCATACCACCATCTTAACAACAGCAAGTCATCCCCTTCAAGATTGTGGGATAGATATCCCACATTGTGTTTATCTAGGTGTTTATCTAGGTCTTTAAACATTCCTGTTAACAACCTTTTGTAGCTTTCAGTGTGCAAGTCTTGGGCGTCTTTCGTTAAATTTATCCCTAGGTATTTTATTCTTTTTAATGCAATTATAAGTGGAAATTTCTTTACATTTAATTTTTGGCTTTTTCATCACAAGTGTGTAGAAATAAAATTGATTTTTGTATATTAATCTTGTATCCTGCCACATGGCCAAACTTGTTTATTTGTTCTGAGAGTATTTTTCATGGATTTCTTAGGAAGATCATTTCATTTGCAAATTGAGATTGTTTTTCCTTTCGTATCTGGATATCTTTTGTTTCTTTTTCCTGACTAGGTTTTGCTAGAACCCTATTGTTGAATAGAAGTGGGGAGAAGGGACATCCTTGTCATGTTTCTGATGAGAGGTAGAAAGCTTTTTCAGTCCTTCTGAATTAAGTATGAAGTTAGCTGTGGGCATGATGAGCACTCTGAGTATTTTTAGACGGTGCCAAAGTAAAGCCCTCCTGTGCTCTCAGCAGCCCCCGGAATGGCCATGAACCCCAGCGTCCTTTGCTTTCTCTTGTTCCTTCATGCTTGCCCTCCACCCTCCTCTGTGCTGACTCCTCCGGACTGCAAATAAAACCCACCAGCTGCTTCCTACGCTACTCTCAATGCATCAGCTAAAGTTGGAATCTCAGCACCAAACCCAAGCCCTTTGTGCCTAAGGCCCCATGGCACAATAATCTCCAACACAGTCATTAGGGTGAGACCTTGAGGAATGAACAAGCACTATGTAAATGCCCAAAAATGTATTCAGACGTCACCTACTTTTGTACTTGTAGCTGTTACAAATCCTTTAGAAGTGCGCCATTGGGTGGATGGCTGGATGGATGAAGATAGGGGATGCTTTCTGATTTAACGACCATCAAGTGTCAGGAGAGAGAAACACAGTCTGCAAGTAGTGCTGACTCTGGCAGAGATTTTATAACAATTCATGCAACGTTTATTTACTCAATAAATATTTATTGAGCTCCTATTATGCACTTGGCACTGGGGAGAAAGAATGAAGAAGAAATAGAAGTCCTGCCCTCTGGCACCTAAGCCTGGTGGGTTCAAGGAGATGCATCTGGTGGCCCTGCCAGGGCCTGAGCATGAGGAGGCCAGGCCGTCTGTCCTAGACATCTGAGCCAGAACTTGGCAAACTTCTCCCCAGCTAAGTGAGTGTGTCCAGAAGACTTGCATTACCAGGGACCCCACCATGCAGCCATGGCTTAGAGTGCCCTGGAGTCTGAGCTTAGGTCCCGCATTTCAGAGCAGAGGGAAGGCAGCTGGCAGAGTAAGGAATTAAGGAGAATCCACGCTCACTTTTGTCTCCCTCTATGTGACCCTGGGCCTGGGGCTGGAGTGGCAGGTGCTACAGCCGGACAATAGGGGTTCCAAACCCCAGCTTCTGTCACTGTGGGAGCCACCATGTCAGAGGAAGGTGATGATTAATGCACAAATATGTAGTTTCTCCATCAGTCTGGTCTGTAACTGGTCTCTAGATTCATAATACCCTATCCAGGACAGGGTTTTCAGATGGAGCATCAATAATGCGGGTGCACACACACAAATTATGAATGAGGTTTATCCTGGAGCAGTGATAAGTGAGATTTTCTTGGAAGGCAGGGCTCAGCTGACTGCTGTGGCCCCTGCAGTGACTCCTATCTACGCTGAGGAGGGCTCTGGGAGCCTCTAGCTCTGCACCCCCTCCTCTGATGCAGTCCACATTGCAGAGTGGCAGGCTCTCCTGTCCCTCTGGCTCAGCTGGTCCCAGCATGGCCAGCCAGCCCGGGGCCACCAAGTGCTTCTGTGCCACAGTAGCGTGTCTCCTCCCCTTGGCCTTTGCTGTGGAAGGAGCTCCCTGGAGAAAACTGTGGCCTGGGCCAGGAACATCTGTGCCATTACAGCTTGGCATGGCCATGCCATCTCCCTGGCAGGAGGTGAGGAGGCAGTAAAAGGGCAGCCTAGACTGGCAAGAGAGGGGCTGCCCACTTCAGGGATATCACACCTACAGGAGACATGTCCTCCAGCACGTGGTCTTCATGCTGCCCCGACTCGGACTTCTTTTTAAACTGTACCACACTGGGAAGTCCTTCATCATGGTGGGGCGCACCCTCACCACTGGTCCATGGCAAGGTGGAATAATACTTCCTGAACTCCTTTTTCCCTCCAACTTCAGAGAATGAATAAGAAAGAGTCTAGAAGGTACAGCTGGAGGTGCCATTTTTCCTGGCATGGTGTTAAAAATTTTAAACGGGGCTGCAGTAAACTCTCCATCTGTGTGTGTCTCTAGCTGTGTGTCTATCTGTTCATGTGTGTTGTGTGTATGTGTGTGTCTCTGGGTTTCTATGTATGTATGTTCATGTGTATTCATGTGTGTACGTGTGTTTCTGTATATTTGGGTGCATACGTGTGTGTCTATGTGTGTGTATGTGTGTGTCTATGTCTCTGTGTGTGTCTGTGTCTGTTTCTGTGTATATGTCTGTGTTGTATCTGTGTCTGTGTCTCTTTGTGTGTGCGTATCTCTCTGTAAGTGTCTGTGTATATCTGCGTGTGTCTGTATGTGTATCTCTGTGTGTATTTCGGTGTGTGTCTGTGTGCATTTCTGTCCATGTGCATTCCTGTGTGTGTCTGCATGTGTATCTCTGTTTGTATTTGTGTGTATTTCCGTGTGTGTCTCTGTGTGCATTTGTGTATATTTCTGTGTGTGTCTGTGTGCATGTATGTATGCATTTGTGTCTGTGTGTGTCTGTGAGTGCATGTATGTCTGTGTGCATTTGTGTCTGTGTGTATTTCTGTGTGTCTGTGTGCATTTGTATCTGTATTTCTGTGTGTGTTTGTGTCTGTGTGCATGTGTGTTTGTGTGCATTTGTGTCTGTGTGTATTTGTGTGTCTGTCTGTGTCATGTTTGTGTGCATGTGTCTATGTGTATTTCCATATGTGTTTGTGTCTGTGCATGTGTGTCTGTGTGCATTTGTGTCTGTATTTCTGTGTATGTTTGTGTCTGTATCATGTGTGTCTGTGTGCATTTGTGTCTGTGTGTATTTCTGTGTGTGTCTGTGTGTGTTTGTGCATGTGCACACATGGGTGCTCCAGCCACCTAGCCCAGCCCTAGGGGCACAGAACTCTCTGGGCACAGGGGCCTGGTCTCTGCTTCTGAAAGGGCACAGCCGATGTCTATGAGTTTCGTGGGTGTCCCTGTGTGATGCCCTGACTGGAAAGTCTGGTTGGCTACAGACATTGCTGCTATCCTCCTGGCAACGGCTGCAAACCACAAAGAGCTTCTTTCTTATCCTTTGGGAGCAGGGGAACAGGGCTTCACTATACGGGGATTAGGTTTGTATTAGGCTTTGATCACAGAGGCAGAACCACCGGGAAATGTGACTGAGGGATTTATTGTAGGATTTGCCCATGTTTGATAGCAGTCAAAGAAGGCTTTTGCTTTTGTGCCTGTTGTGGCAGCCTAGAGTCAGAAGAGCGGGTGGTGGGACAGGAGAGCTGCATGTCAGGTTGGACAGCAGGAGCACCCTGGAAACTGCCAGGTCGGATGTCCCCTGCAGAGCAGTCTCCCTGCTGCATTCCCCGGCTTTAGTTCTGGGATCCCACAGGAGAAGCTGGGGCCCTTCCTCATGTGCTAAATGTCGTGCCTGTCCTGGGAGTTAAAGATATCATGGAAGAATATGGCGGGAACAGGGCTGCTGTGGGTCCTCTACTGCACACTGGCAAGGTGCCTGCCCACAGGTGACAGTGGGTAGGGCTGCAACAGCTCCAACCTTCTGCCCACGGCTTCCTGCCTTCCCAGTTCTGCACCATGCCTCTTGGGGTCAAATTGACCAGGGGCTATATAGGAAAGGACATTCTGGGCAGTACAGTTCTCCTCGGGTGGGCGGACGCAACAGAAACCCACCACGGTCTGCCCCTTGTCAACCTGGCACTGTATATGACTCACTTAGACACACTCAGTGCCTGAATAAAGACAACAGCAAAATCCCTGCTTATGCCTAGTGTGGGGCATGATCCTTTGAACAACTGAAAACACACTCTGCCCAGAAAAGGATACAAAACCCCTTCCTCCCCCTCTGGGTGACGTCTCTTCCTCCTACAGCTAAGTCACACACCCTTTCTGATATCCTGTGGCCTAAACACAAACACCAAGTATATTAATTATCTATTGCTGTGTAACAAGTCACCCCAAAGCCCAGAGGCCTACAACAGTAAATGTGCATGAGCTCACCCCTTCTGTGGACAGGAGTCTGGGTATGGCTAAACTGGCTGCCTGTGGCTCACGGTTCCTCACCAGGCCTCAGCGAAGCTTCCAGCCAAGGCTGTGATCTCATCCGAAGGTGGACTGGGATGGATCATCTTCCAGGCTCACGTGCATGGCTGTTGGTTTGCGTCAGCAGCTTCCTCCCATGCGGGCCACTCCCGGGGGCTACTCATAATGTGGCAGCCTGCTTCCTTCGGAAAAAGCTGCAAAAGGGAGCAAGAGGCTGCATGCAAGATGGAAGTCATGGTCTTTTTGTGACTTAACCTCTAATATTGGAAGTGATAACCCTTTGCTTTTGTCATATTCTGTCCATTCTTTGGATTGAGGCACTGGGTCCAGTCCACACTCCAGGGGAGGGGATTACATAGGGCCATAGATACAAAGAGAAGGGTTTCATGGGCCCACCTTAGAGGCTGCCCAGCCTGTTGAGACAGAAGGTCACTACTATCAATGCCACACATGTTGAATGCAGGGAAATGGAAGAGGGAGGAGAAGTGTAGTTCATATCTACTGATAGATTCATAGCTAAATACGGAATAAGAACTCGTGACTGTTACACTTTGTGTCTCTACCTGGTCATGTGGCCATAGCTGTCCTACAGCCACCCTCCCTCATGACCGTCTATAGTTCCTGTGCCCTCAGCAAGGCCCTCGGAGGGTCATGGTTCCTTGTTTGGCGAGGTGACCTGAATCATCATTCCCAAAGCATCTGAACGTCTGAAACCTGCTACCATTTTGGGTCATTGTTGACCAGTTCAATGTGGTTCATGATCATCCTGGAGAGAAGGCAGGTACCTCGGGGCCCAGGTAGTGGGACTTCAGGAGCCTGTGTGCTGCCCTGGGGCCTCTGGGTAGAGTGCAACCTGGCCTCAGGTGCCCTGGGGGGTCTTGGAGTTGGGTCAGTAGAGAGTCTGAGTCACAGCCACCTTGTCCTCGGTCCCTCCTCCCAAGACCATCTCTGGAAGGTTTTCCCCTGGTAGGTGTCAGGTGGGACATCCCTGAGGAAGACCTGGCTCCCGGTGGGGGTGCCCCACGCCACCTCGGCTGCAGCGGCTGCCAGTCCTGGCCACAGCTCCCGCCCCTATGAGGCACCAGCAACCTCTTTGGCATCCACAGAGGTGGCAGGAAGCTGTCTGTCCATCCACGCCTTCATCCGCTCATTAAGCAAATGCGCACCAGGGCTGACTTCTCAAGCTGACTGTGAGTAAAAGCCACGTGGGGCTCTGCCATGGTGGGGCTTCCACCCCAGGGGCCAGGACAGCCCACCCTTGAACACATACCATGTGGGTCCATTTCAGATTGCAACCAAGGCCCTGGACAAAACAAAGCGAGGTGGCTCCGGAGCATCACTGCCGGGGAGGGCCTCCTTCGATAGGTACAGCGAGGTGTTCTCCACGGACCCTTGGATGGGCCTGAAGCCAGAGGACCTAGGAATAAGCAAGCCCTGGACACACCCCGCAGGCAGGGGGAGGACTGTGTGAAGGCTGGAGGTGCAGGGCACTGTGCTGAGCTGGATGGGGCTGAGGGAAGAGACCCATTCACATGCTGGGGCCTGCTGGGTCGAGGGCCGATCAGCTCCTCTTCCTCTCAGCCAGGCCAACCCTTGAGGGTCTCAGACTTCACTGTTCACCACTCCCCTACACACAGAGAGCCTGTGAAAGTCACTTCTCTAGATCCCCAGGGACGTACATTCCCCAGCGCTAGCTTGGGCAGGGCCTGAGTACCAGCTGGGTGGCCAGACGCGGGCGAATTCGAGGCAGATGGCAACACCATTCCCACCCCAGGGCCACTGGTGGGCACAGCTGGGCACAGCCCACCACCTGCCAGACCTTTCAGAGGGAATGTGTCTCCCACCAAGCCAGGTCCCAGCTGGGATCTCCCGGCTGAAGAGGTTTCCTTGGGCAGAAGCAAGAAGCAAATTGGAAGGAAGAGGCCCTGACCCTCCAGGAGGCTCCATTCTGCCTGTGGCCGTGAAAAAGAGAGCAAGAAGGAGCAACTCTGACTTCTTCACAGCGACTTTGAGAACTGGAAGACAGAGGCCGCTCCCCGGCTGGAAACAAGAAGCCGACGGAAACCAACACCTTCCCGTCCAGCCTCATCTCCCTGCTCTTCAGAATGTGCAGGGAGGCGTGTCGCGAAGGCCCGTGCAGCTGTAGGGATTAGTATTCCAACCCGGGCGGCAGGGTTTTAATTAGTCATTAGGCCGTTTCCACAGAGCCATGCTGAACAGGCAAGGGCAGGGTGACCTTTCGCCGCCCAGCACCGCGGCAGCCTGTCTGTTTGGCAGGTGCACTTGGGGCTCTGTCAAAACTGCTAAGGGGAGAGGACCGAGGCTGGGCTGGGAAGGAGGGCTTAGCCTCTCTGTTCCTGGGCATGGCCCCCACCACGGGGGCACTGCAGGCCTTTGCTCCCATCTGGCTCCAGCTCACAGCTCGTACCCCTCATCCACAAGGGACGCTGACAGTTGCTCACGCAATGGCTGTCCTAGCGAGCCCACGGGCAACGCCAAGAACAAACCACCCAGGAGTTGAAGCACTTCCCTGATGTGTGTGACGGGAGAGGGGAGGGAGCCGGCCTCCTGCGGCCAGTCCCCGCTGGATTCCAGGAAGACAAGTGAACCCTTGAGGAAGGTCAGTCCTCAGACAGGCATCCGGGACCCCCACTGCCTGCCGAGCTGCCCCTTCTTGGCTAAATGTCACCACATACCACAAAATCACAGAGAACCTTCCAGCTTGCCTGCCTTAGAAGCCAACCCTCCCAACCTCCTGGTTTCTCGAGGACAGTGAGGCCAAGAGCAGCTGCAACCAGGGGCGTGCAGAGGCTGGTGGCTGAGCTGGGGCCAGGACCCTGGACTATGGCTGTCTATTTACAGCTCAAAATAAAACGCTAATTGCCACCAGCACATGCTGACGAAGATGTCAAATCAGTGTCCTCACGAGGACTTCTTCCGGGGCTTTCTGCCAAGTTCAGGATGTGCTGCTATCCAGGGGGGTCAGCAGACTCCAATATCCAAGGGCACAGCACTCCTTTCTGCCACTGCTCCCAATTCTCTGCCCCAGTCTGGCCCCTCAGCTCCTGCCCCACCCACATGCCCCCAGGCCTCCCTCCTGTGGGCTGTTCGGCTCCTCGTCTCCCACCTTCTCTCCACCTTGGCACTCGTCCATGGCCACAAGCTTGCAGCCGGGTCATGCACTGAACGTCAACTCAGGTCCAAGGCTTTCCTTCCAGCTTCACTGCAAACACTGCAGGCGCGTCTTGTGGTCCTCTGGCTCCGCACATCACAGGGACCCCCCTAGCTCTTATCCGCTGTATGGGGGTCCCATAGCCATGGGCTGGGCACTTCATGGGAAATGGACGTCTGTGACCTCCAACAGGTTACAGACACACCCTCAGCGGGGAGGTGACAGAATTGCTGGAAGTCGTCACCACGATCACAGCCCGGAGCCACTGTGGGGACCTTGGTGCGTGTGCCCCATTCGTCTTGTCACCAGTGCAGGTGCCCTGTGCCTCTGCCTCTCAGGAGCAGCCGTCCAGCTACAGTCTGGGCGACTGCACATCTGGCTCACTGCAGCTCCCTGTATGACAGCAAGGACAGTGTAACAGGTTTCCTGCCTGCTTGTCTGTGCTGTTAGTTCCTGATGCCAAGCCCTTCCCGGGAGGCTGACGATCAGCTCTCAGGCCAGCAGCAGCAAGGTAGGAAGTCCTCCCACCCGGCTGCCTCCAGCCTGCAGACTTCATAATAAATGGGAGGCTGGCTTTCCCAGCCAAAGCCGTAAACTTTAATTGGGCTTTTTAAAGACCACAAAAGCAAATATGTGCCCTTAAAGAAACTCTTCGGTAACTTGCTCAGAACATAAAGGTGACTATTAGCATGTGCTGATTTGAAATACCGAGAAGAAAATATCTACCACATCAACATACGCTTGTGGAAGGCATGTCCTGTTTTGCATAGCTCTCACCGTTCCCCACCCTAACACTAGGGCCCACCGGTCCTACAGGGCAGCATGCTTGAAATCAGAAGACCGCATCTGGCCTGGCTCAACATGCCCCTTAACATTGTTCTTTCTTGTTTTCTTTGAGACAGGGCCTGTTGCCCAGGCTGGAGTGCAGTGGCGTAATCTTGGCTCACTGCAACCTCCACCTCCCAGCAACCTCTGCCTCCCAGCAACTCCACCTCCAGGGTTCAAGCCATTCTTGTGTCTCAGCCTCCCGAGTAGCTGGGATTATAGGCATGCACCACCACACCTGGCTAATTTTTGTATTTTTAGTAGAAAGAGGGTTTCGCCATGTTGGCCAGGCTGCTCTCGAACCCCTGACCTCAAGTGATCCGCCCACCTCGGCCTCCCAAAGTGCTGGGATTACAACCATGAGCCACGGCGCCCGACCGCTCCTTTACATGGTTGAACCTTCCTTTCCTCCTCTGCGTAATTGGTAAGATCTCTTCCACCCGCCTCATGGGCTGACTGCGGGAACAACCCAGACAGGGATGATCATGATGGGGCTGCTGGCTGGCTGTGGGGCTGGGTACTGTGCTGGCCACTTTACGCATCTGAGACGGAAATGGTCTCAGCCACATGCACAGAGAGGGAACCCAAGGCAGAGAGGTTAAGTAACTTACCCTTGGGCATGCAGACAGTGGCTGAACCCAGATTCAGCATCAGCGTCTTTAACTCCAGGTGTGACCGCAGCGGCTCCAGCACGGGAGGCCCCGGGAGCCAGACACGGCTGGCAGCGCGGGTCGCTCACGTGTTCTTCGGAGGCACATGCACACGGCGTTCCCACACACGGACACTGCAGTTGCTTTTGCGCCTTTTTTTCTCTTTAACTGATCCTAGGGCATGACTTCTCTCCGAGCCGCCTGAAATAAAATGAATAACTTTTTATGTGAAGTTCTTCATGCTGAAGAGAACTTGTTCCAAATGGGGAATAATTGGCCTTCCAGGGCTCTGTACTGGCAACGAAATGAAATATGCTGACGTTTCAGAGGTGTGGAAATAAAAGGACTAAAAATGGGATTCGGAGCAGCTAATGAGGGCAAATCCGCAGGGTTTGAGAGACAAAATGGGGATCGTGGGTGGGAGCCGGCACCGCGGCCAGGGGCAGCCCACGCAGCAGTGAGCGGGGCCGAGGTCGCAGGCGGGTGTCCGGGCCCTCGTCACAGGAACCTGCTGGAACCCCCAGAGGCCCCTGGCCTCTGCCGGCTTTGAGGCCTCAGCCCTCCCTAGTGTAGCCACAAGCTACCGAGCCCCAGTATGAGTCTGCTCGGCGGCTGTATGAAGCGTTATGTTTGATGAAGGATTAAACGCCAGAAATGTATTGTCCCTGGTTCTGGAGGTTGGAAGTCTGAGATCAAGGGGTTGGCAGGGCAGGTTCCTTCTGAGGCCTCTCTCCCTGGCCTGTGGGTGCCGTCTTCTCTCTCTGTGGGTGTCCATGTCTTTACCACCCCTTCTGCTAAGGACACCAGTCCCATTGGATTAATATACACCCTAATGGCCCCATTTTAAGTTAGTTACCTCTGTGAAAATCCTACCTCCAAATACGATCACAGACTCCAAGCTGCTGGGGTGAGGACTTCAACAGGTGAATTTGGGGCGAGGGGCAGCTTGGTTCAGCTCCTAACATGCATGTCAGCCACGCGTTCACTCATGCATCCTTGTTTTGATTCGTTCACATGTCTCCGGTGCCTACCGTGTGCTAAGCTAGGCCAAGACAGAAGCTGCCTGCCAGGAGCCCAGTGCCCAGAGGAAGAGGAGGGACGGAGCAACAGGGCAGCAGGACAGGGTGTGGCTGTGCCCCAGCTGGGGAGGAGTTAGCCCTGGCCCCATGGGTAGTGCAGCCCCAGGGCACCCACTGTTCCGAGACTGCAGAGTAGCTCCTTGGATATTCATGTCTTCAGAACTGAGCACTGAGATGACCCAGTTGGCCCATATCAGGCAGTTTCCAGTGCAGGAAAGGAGAGGGTGACATCAAGACCTGAACTCTGGGGAGCGCATTTTGGGGTTCACACTCTTGCTTTGTTTGTGGAACGCCTGCAGGAGCTGAAGGCCAGGCCACAGAGCCCTTGGGAGGAGAAACGGCCACGTGTGGAGGGCAGTCTGATGGTGGGTGTCCACGCTGAAGATACATGTGTCCTTTGATCCAGTCCCCAGTTCCCTTGGAGAATGTGTCAGTCCCTAGACAAGAGCACAAAGATCTGGTGACTTTATTGCTGTAAGAGACAGCTCCAAACCTTGGCGGTTTCACCCAACAAAGAAACCCACAGAGAGATGCAGGGATCCAGGTCCTGCCTGCCCAATGGCACCACCCTTCTCTGGTTTAGCAGACAGAGAGGGTGAGAACGTGAGGACCACACGTGAGGTGTTTTATGGCTGACCAGAAGCAGAACACAGCACTTCCTCTCACGTCCCATTGACCAGACTCCAGTACACACAGGACTGCCTGGGAAATGTGTGCACCAGGGGAAGAGAGCATGGTTGGAATACCAGCCATCTCTCATGCAATATTTATCTAAATTCTAAAATAATTGAGCAGTGAATACAACTGGAATGCCCTGTAGGTGAGGGGTTAAAGACATTTAATGGTGGCACCGGGCATTTGTCCATTATTCACTTAAGAAACATTTATTAGGGCATGGTGTTATTTGAAATATAATGCCTAAAATATCAAAACTCATGACACATATCCACATTTCCAGATGCAAGACCTTCTCCTTGACATGTTTAAATGAAAAGATCAAGATTCAACACGGCTTATATACTGCCATCCAATTTTTAAAAATTGAATATTTACATCTGCAGGCATGAGCCAGCATAGAGAAATATGGAAAGATTTTCTCAGAGATTCTGAGATACGGCTACCATTTCTTTGGTAATCCTCACTTCGAGAGGTGGGGTTCAACTCATTTCCCCTTGAACGTGGGCTGGACCTGGTGTCCAGATGGGTTACAGTGTGGCCTCAGAGTTGGTCAAGCCTGGCGTTGCAGCCTCTTCCTGCTTTCTCTTGATGGTCACTGGCTCTTGGGGAAGCCAGCTGTCACATTGCAGAGACCCAGGAACAGCCCTACCGAGAGGCCCACATGGTGTGGACTGAAGTCCTCTGCCCATGGCCAAGTGTACCACCTTGGAAGCAGCTCCTCCCACCCCAGTTGAGCCTTCTAATAAACACAGCCCTGGCCAATAACTTGATTGCAACTTCATGAGAGACCCTGGGGCAGAAGCACCTCAATTCCTGACCCACAGACCCTGAGATAAGAGATGTTTCTTGTTGAAATCTCTATGTTTTGGGTTAATTTGCTGCATGGTAGCAGATAACAAACACACCATCTTTGTGAGGTGACGGGCGGTGATGCTGGCCAGCCACAGCCTTCCCCCATCCTTGCCCTCTGCATCCACTCAGAGCAGAATCTGAGAAACCCCTGGATCTGGTGCTCCCAGGCCTGCCTCCCTGTCCTGCCCAGCCCTTCAGCCATCCCTTTGCAAGGACACGCACCTCAGTGAGTCATTGTAACTGTTGCCTCTCCGAGGCCCAACCCCTCGGTGACAGGTGTCTCCAGCATGGGGCACGGCAGAGCCCTCAGCAAATTCTTGGCAAATGAGCCAAGAAAGAAGGCCTGCAGGCTTCTCTTTACTGTGTAGCCTTCCATGATGAACACGCGTGGCTTTTAAAACCGGGGAAATAAAGTTTCTAAAGTAATCGAGCTGATCCAAGGACTCTCATCGATAACTCGAAAGGCTCCACGATGAGCAGGAAGACGCATGGTGACCAGTTCCTGATGCTGCCTCTAGGGAGGTAGCTGAAATGCCAGGGTGGAGCCGTCCTTGCCTTTCTCGCCTCCTAACTGTCTGGACGCACAGTTGTTTGCCTGGAGTCATCAGAAGGGTGGAAACGGGTTTGTTGCTTGGTGAGACCAGGTGCCAATGCACCAGGGGTGAGACAGCAAGCTTAACAGAGCCAGGTGGGCGTGTCCTCCCCTCCACTGAACCTCCTGCCTGCTGACATCAGGGTCTTCCTGAAAAGGCCGCTAGGGAGCTGGTCCTGATGCGCCTGTGGGACAAGCAGGAGCCTAATAGCCTGAGGCCGCTGCCTATTTAAGAACCACTTTTCCAAGCCCCCGTTTCTCCCATGACAAAGAGAACTCACGGGTGATGCCTGCAGGCCCCATGTGCCAGGATGGCCAGCACCAGCCAGTCTGTGACCTTGTTCTGGGGGATGGAGAAAGGAGGAGGAGGGGGCTCCCAGCCACCTGGAGCCTGCAGCTCACCCAATGCCTGCCCTGCATTGAGCAGCCACGCCCCTGGCAGGGGACAATGGCCTTGCCAGGCTTGGTGGGCAGTGGCACCAGAGGTCTGGGCTGGTTGCTACCCTCTGGTGGCCCTGGGTCCTTCTTTCTTGAATGCTTGGGCCAGTTCCCTCCTCTGCTTCAAGGCTGCTGGTGGACTCTGGGTTCGGCAGATGCCACGTACAGTTCTGGTCCCGGGAACAGCTTTGCAGCTGGGCTCACTTGATGTGAAAGCAATAAATGGGTCCCCCAGTGCCTCCCAGCCCAGACTGGGCCAAGAGGGGTTGCCCAAGGGGTTTTCAACTCAGGCTGAGAGCAGCCATCCTGAGAAAAGCCCCTAGCTATGCTGCCCAATTACGCAGCCTCCTGGGGGCGCTAGACCATCCACATCCCTCAACTCAAGCCCCTCAACGGTGACACAGGGACAGGTCCCATGCCCGCTCAGAGCCGCTGCATGGATGAAAGGAGGAAGAATGTCCCACGACAGCACCCCATCAGGATCACCGGGCAGGGGTGCCTTCGCAGGCCACCGAAGACATGCAGTTTCACATTCATGCTTCACAATCGATCTGCGGGCTTTGTGTGTCCTCAGCTTTAGGAGGCATGTCGGGGTGCCCCTCAGCAGTGTCTGCGCCACTTGCATCCCAAGGGGCGGTCAACCTTCCTGTGCGCCCTCAGCTCGTCCTGGTGGAGAGAATGAGGCTCCCCGAGGCAACTCCCTGTCTTCACTATTACTGCTCCCTTCTCAGACGATGAGAAGGAACCCTGAGAAAGAATGTCTTCAGTTTAGAGGGAGTGTGTCTGTGTCTGCGGTGGGCAGTAGCAACTGGCAGTGGCCCAGGCATGGGCAGCTGCTGTCAGCTCAGAGCTGGAAACGGGCAGCCAAGGAGGCCAGGCCCCTCGGGCATCTACAGCTCCGTCCGCCCGCGTGGACGTGGGGCTCACTCTCCGAAGCCCCAGAGCGCAGCCTCCGCAGAACCAGCCTGCTCACAGCAGCCTCCCGTCTGATTAATCAGGGGGAGGAAGGGCTGCCTGTAAGCAGACTCATTTTATTCTAATGCTGCTTTCTCCAGATTTTAATTTTCCATAGTTCTACATTGCAGTCCCCTTTCCTAAAAAAAAAAAAAAAAAGAGAGAAGAGACATAATTGGGACAATTCTCTATCGTATACATGCTATCTTATTCAACCTCAAGGTGTACTTCCAAAAAGCAATTGTGTGCTACTTAATGGACAAGCACTCAATGACTATGGGGGTAGAACAGAGTTCAGATTTCAAGATTTCAGCAGGATGTGGGCGGCCTGACTGTTCCCATGGCAGGAGGGACCATCCTCCATCCCAGCTCCGGAGCAGCTGCCTGGCTTTGCACAGAGCCCCTGGGGCCCTGTCCTGAAGCTGCTTCCCTGGAATTAATGGCTGCAAATTCCGCCCACCCAATGGCACTGAAAGTGGGCTGAGCACCTTCTCTCTTTCACTTGTCAATTGCAGCAAATCCAACACAGGCTTCGTGTAATGAAAGGAAATGAAGACGAGTCCAGGTGGGCTGTGGCCAGTGATGCTTCCAGGGAACCTGAAGGAACTCTGGTTCCTTGGGTGCATTTTAAACGTTGCCACCCTAGGGACATCCAGGGGCTGGCATGTGTCTGGTCAGGACAGTGCAGCATTTGCTGACCGTGTCTAGGAAGGTGGAGGGACTGGAGCATTTCAGGAGCCCCTCTCTATGCCAGGCGGAGGACTGGGTGCCCAATGTCCAGGTCTCAGTGTCTCACTGACATCTCCCAGCATGGCTTAGAGAGGTGCAGTGAGCTGCTCAAGGTCACATGGCCAAGGGGCAGCAGAGGGGAAGTCCATCCGCTATATGGGTCTCCATATCCGAGCTCACTCCACCACATCGCAAGGTTGCCAAGGCAGCTCCCGCTCCAGAAGCCAGTTGCTTGGTTCCAGAAACAGTTCCTGGGTCTGGCTGCATAGACTTTATGCATATCCAGGAGCCACGACAAAGACATTTCCTGAGGACAGCCCTGGGGTCTCATCTCTGCAAGATCCAAACATCTGCAGGGGCCAGAAAGTTCTGTCGAGGGAAAAGGCTCAGGTCCCAGCTCCTTTGCTGACAGTCTGTGACCTCAGCTTGCCTGGCCCGGCCCTGTTTTTGCACGTGGAAGAGGAGATGGGGGACTGCAGCTGGGGTGGGAAATGTGGACCTGGAAATGCCTGGTAAGCCGAAGCGGCCGACAAATACTAAATCCTCAATATTCGGATGGAGCACAGAGAAGCCCCAGCGTCACTCTTCTGAGCGTATAGGTGGCCGTCTCGCTGCCGCAGCTCAGCTCTCAAGAAGGATGGAGAGGAACAAGCCATTCATCACCTTGTGGAGTGGAGTCTTGTTAACTTAGGGCCAATGTCACCCCAGGGAGACAAAGCTGCACCAGGGCAGGGGAGGCTGGGAGGGCCAGGCCAGGGGCTTGGGTCTCATCCCCGGGTTTCGCAGCTGGAAAAGCCAGACGGAGCCTGAGAGGCAGTCTCTGAGGCTAAAGCCTGGGCTTGGAACAGGAAGGCGTACGCGAAAGACACCGTGTGGCCTAGGACTCAACTTCAGCCGTGATTCCGAGTGAAGTACATCAGCAGTGAGTGTGGGAGTGGGGAAGGCACAGGCGGCACTTGCTGGTCACACTGACTGCCTGGCCCACCCGAAGGCCGCCTCCTCCAGGAAACCTGCCCGGAGTCCTGCTTCCCAGCTCCTGACCCCAGCTGCCTGCAGAGAAACACCTCAACAGGACCCCAGTTGTGCGTCACTTCCCGTAGGCGTTTCAGTGGCCCAGGTCCATGGTCCCTGACAGCCCTGATGGGAAACCTCTGTTCTCTCTGCTATGTCAGCACCATGCACTGGGAAGCCTCCTCCTCCCCCTGCATCCTGGGCTCCCCACTCTCAGCCATCTTGAACCCTGCTCCCCTCTCCCATAGGACCCAAACCCCTCCTGTGATCTGTACTTTCCAGGACCCCAAGGCTTGTTTCCTGCCTGCTTTTCACGACTCCAACTGAAGGACCTTGCCCTGGAGTAAGGGGGGAGGGCAGCCAGGCTGGTGCCATGTGGCCTGGGGTGGGGGCTGGTGCTGACTGCCTTCCTCATAGGATGCTTTTCCTGCAATCACCCTCAGATCCCAGGGAAGGGCTTGTGCCCTCCTTGCTCACAGGCACCTGTGGCTTCTCCTGGGAGGCCAGGTCTCCTTGCCTGGCTGTTCCCCGTTCACTTTCCTCTTCTCCTTTTCTTTCCTTACTTGACTGGGAGCTTGGAGAGGGGTTGAGCTGTGTCTCCCCTGTTTCCGCAGGTTCACTCATTCATAGCATGTGGCTTAGGGCACATGAACTATGAATGAATGCATGCATGAATGAATGCATGAATGAATGCATGAATGAATGAATGCACGAATGAATGCATGCATGAATGAATGCACGAATGAATGTATGAATGAATGAATGCATAAGTGAATGAATGAATGCATAAGTGAATGAATGCACAAATGAGTGCATGAATAAATGAGTGAATGAATGCATTGATAAATGAATGAATGGATGCACAAATGAATGTATGAATGAATGAATCATAAGTGAATGAAGCACAAATGAGTGCCTGAATAAATGAATGAATGAATGCATGAATAAATGAGTGCATGAATGAATGAATACATGAATGAATGTATGTACAAATGAATGAATGTACAGATGAATGAATGTATAAGTGAATGCACAAATGAGTGCATGAATAAATGAATGAATGCATGAATAAATGAGTGCATGAATGAATGAATGCATGAATGAATAGAATGCACAAATGAATGCATGAATAAATGAATGAATGAATGAATGCACGAATGAATGCATGCATGAATGAATGCACGAATGAATGTATGAATGAATGAATGCATAAGTGAATGAATGCACAAATGAGTGCATGAATAAATGAGTGAATGAATGCATTGATAAATGAATGAATGGATGCACAAATGAATGTATGAATGAATGAATCATAAGTGAATGAAGCACAAATGAGTGCCTGAATAAATGAATGAATGCATGAATAAATGAGTGCATGAATGAATGAATACATGAATGAATGTATGTACAAATGAATGAATGTACAGATGAATGAATGTATAAGTGAATGCACAAATGAGTGCCTGAATAAATGAATGAATGCATGAATAAATGAGTGCATGAATGAATGAATACATGAATGAATGTATGTACAAATGAATGAATGTACAGATGAATGAATGCATAAGTGAATGCACAAATGAGTGCATGAATAAATGAATGAATGCATGAATAAATGAGTGCATGAATGAATGAATGCATGAATGAATAGAATGCACAAATGAATGCATGAATAAATGAATGAATGAATGAATGCACGAATGAATGCATGCATGAATGAATGCACGAATGAATGTATGAATGAATGAATGCATAAGTGAATGAATGCACAAATGAGTGCATGAATAAATGAGTGAATGAATGCATTGATAAATGAATGAATGGATGCACAAATGAATGTATGAATGAATGAATCATAAGTGAATGAAGCACAAATGAGTGCCTGAATAAATGAATGAATGCATGAATAAATGAGTGCACGCATGAATGGATACATGAATGAATGTATGTACAAATGAATGAATGTACAGATGAATGAATGCATAAGTGAATGCACAAATGAGTGCATGAATAAATGAATGAATGCACAAAAGAATGTATGAATGAATGAATGCATGAATGAATAGAAGGCACAAATGAATGCATGAATAAATGAATGAATGAATGTATGCACACCTGGATGCCTCCCTCAGACTCTGAAGGTCTGTGGTGCCCATTCACTTGTAGCAGGACCAGACGGGTATCACAGTTCCTGGTAGGGCTGTCTAACGTCTTAAGCCTCCATCAATCTGCTTTTAGTAATGAAGTGACATTAAACCACACACAGTATCTGTCTTATCAAATTGAAATTAAGTTTCTCATGGAGACATTAAAGTTGACTGAGTTCTTGGCAGCTGTGCGTGGGCCCAAGAGCAGGTGGTTAGGCTGATGCCTGGCACCTCTGCCCCCCAAGCTGACCTTATTTGTAGCCTGGGAACTGCCTGCCCTTCCCTGGTCTCTCGTCACCTCCAGGTGGGAGAGAAGGCTTGGCCGGCTGCCTTTCTTGTGCAGCGTTCGTATTGATTCAGAGGAGCAAGGGTGGAATCGTTTATCATTCAATTAACGGTGTCAGCAGAGCCATTATTTAAATGGCCAGCCACATGTGTAATCAATCTTTAATGAAACAATAATTGTACTTCCTAGTCAATGAGTGGCCTGCCTTCCCTAAAACCTTCTCGTTATGAATAATAAATAGCAATGGGTCCATGGCAAGGGCCAAGAGTTGGTGGGTTTATCCTTTCCAAGACACCTGGGATGAGAATATCAATGGCACTGAGGAAAGAGAGGCCAGTAACCCACAACGGGGGTGAGAGTCCAGGCAGAAGCCCCTCAGCTGCACCCACCCCAGCGTCATCAGAAAGGCCCTGGTTCAGAAGGGCCCTGGCCACGCTGGCAAGGGCAGGGGGCACTTGGGACTGGATATCTGGGGACGTGGGGGTCTAATTCCAGCTGGGTCTCCATCTCCTGTGGGACCTCCGTTGACTCCCCTCCATCTCCCTGCCTCCTTTTCTGCATCTGAAGGGCAGGGTGGGCAAGAATAGGAGAGGCCTCCAAGGGCTGCTTTGGGGCAGATATTTTGAGTATGTGGGCCATGCAGGAAAGAAGAAAGAAGACAGGACTGGCCCAGTTGCAGGAGTAGGTGAGACATCTTCCCTCCCTGGCAGCTTCCCTGCAGCCCAGCAGCCCGAACTCAAAAGTCATCTCCTGCAGTTTGCCACAGTCGAATGTTCTTTCCCCGTGCAAAGGTTCCAGGGGCTGGGGATGGGCAGAGCTTGGGGGCAGAGCCTGGACTGTCCAGAGCCTACTTTATGCTGCCTGGGAGAGAATGCTGTCCTGGGACCACTTCCTCCCTGGGTCTGTGTGCCAAGTCCTCCTCCTGGTCACATCAGGGGCCTGAGCAAGAAACAGGCGCTGCCGATGGATGGTCACATTGGTCTTCGGGGTCTTTGAGTAGCTCAGTCTGCTCATTTCTTCCTGCTGAGATGTAGTGTGGGGAGGTGTGGAAGATGGGACTCAGCAGCAGCACTTTCCGCAGAACAGGCAGAGTCCCTGTGCCTGCATCTTGTCCTCTTCACAGTGGAGAAACCGAGTCACTCCACCCAACCCTGCCGCTCTTCAGTGTCCTCCCCAGAATCTCCCACAGCCCCTAAGAAGGCATCGTGCTGACCCATCCACTCACCTAAGAAGGCACAGGGCACTGACATCTCCACCTGCCCAAAAAGGCACAGGGCGCTGACCTCTCCACCTGCCTAAGAAGGCGCAGGGCACTGACCTCTCCATTCAACTATGAGCTCTGGGTGTCATCATTGGATTCACAGTGCCCAGGACATGAAAGGGGCACCTTTGCCTATCACAGCTGAAATTAAATAACAAATTGTGAGATTCACTTCATGCTTCTCTCACCTCTGAGGGCAGAGATCCTGTCTGTCTTTATTCACAGCTCCAGGTATATTAACCTTCACAGAAAATAACACATAAATACTTGTTGAATAAACGTTTCTGGTAAAACTTTCTCTTGACAGAAGTACATTTTTAGAAAGTAACATAACTTTCAGCTAAGAGAGAGTAATGGGAACCAGAATATTCTCTCTGGTGAGACAAGAAAGAAGGAAAGAAGAAAGGAAGGAAGGAAGGAAGGAAGGAAGGAAGGAAGGAAGGAAGGAAGGAAGGAGAAGGGGAAGGGGAAAGAGGGAGGGGGAAGGGGAAGGAGGAGGGAAGGGGGGAGGAAGGAAAGAAGGAGAAGGGGAAGGGGAAAGAGGGAGGGGGAAGGGGAAGGAGGAGGGAAGGAGTGAGGGAGGGAGGGAGGAAAGAAGGAAGGAAGGAAGGAAGGAAGGAAGGAAGGAAGGAAGGAAGGAAGGAAGGAAGGAAGGAAGGAAGGAAGGAAGGAAGGAAAGGAAAAATACTTGACAAAATATATCTACCAATGGTTTGGACAAAATATATCAGACAACAAAAGAAACCCACCCTGAAGGGTGTGAAACAAGAGGGAGCCCTGCATGGGTGCTGTGACTGCTCTACCTTACTGCCTGGAGAAAGTTTTCAGGTAGCAGCACAGGAAGGGGGAACCCATAGGTCTCCCAAAGTGGAGAAAACAGAGCTAGGAGCTCAGGAAGACCACAGATGGTGGAGCCCACATGGGAGGGCACTGGAGGGGAGACGGCTGCCCAGAGAACTCTAGAAATCAGCACATGTGTGTGAAAAAAACCCACCTGAGGCCAGGGAAGAATCACCAAAGGAATTACAGGGAAGGATCCCAGGGGCTCATGCAGGATTAGGAACAGTGGCAGTTTCCACCAGCCAGAGTGAAAGCACCCGACGTCACCGGGTGTCAACTGCACTCGCAGAGGACTATGGCGGTGTAAGGAGAGTCAGCCCTAGACTAAATTCTGCTCTGTTTTCACTTGAGAAAGCCTAAAAGCGAGACCCAAGAGGACAAATTGTTTACATGTAATTTAACTGTGTTCCAGAATAAGCTCAAAGGTATTATGTGTGTGTATGCACGTGCATGTGCGTGTGTGTGTGTGTGTGTGTGTGTGTGTGTATCCAGCACCAAAAAGGTAAAATTCAGAATGCCCAGCATCTAGCCAAAACTTATTGGGGTGCAAAAAGCAAAAAAATACAATCCATACTAAGAAGAAAAGTCAGTCACTTGAAAGTGACCCAGAAATGACACACATCATGAAATTAGTAGGTAAGGACATTAAGTGGTTAGTATAATTTATTTTCATGTGTTCAAGAAGCACAGGAAATAATAAACATATCAGCTAGAGACATAGAAGAACAAAAATTTAAAAGAGAACCAAATCAAAATTCTACAGATGGAAACCATAATATGTAAGATGTATACTGTATAGGATTAATGGCAGAATTCACACTGAAGAATAAAGATTAGTGCAATTTAAAACATAGTAATAAAAAACTATACAACGTAAAACCCAGAGAAATAAAAACTTAAAAAAATATCAGCCTCAGTGAGTCTTGGGACAAGGTCAAACAGCCTAATATACATGTAATTGGAGCCTACAAAGGAGAGAAAAGGAAGGTTAGAAAAAAATATTTGAAGAAATAAAATACGTTTTCTAAATTTGATCAAAAACCATGAATCTCAGATCCAAGAATCTCAATGAACCCTAAGCATGAAAAACCTTGAAACAACAATACCAAGGCACACATAAATGCCTTAACCGATATTAAAGACAAAATCTTAACAGTAGCCAGAGAAAAAAGACGTTTTATTACATACAGAAGAACAAACAGTGGTGGCGGACCTTTCATCTGAAAAGATGTCACTGAGAAGAAAGTAGAGGAACATCCTCAAAGTCTGAAAGAAGAGCAAAGTTGTCAAACTGGAATTCTTTTACCAGCAAAAATATCTTCAGAAAATGAACACAGAGCATTTCCCAAGATTAACCATATTGTAGACCATGGAAACCAGTACCAATAAACTTAAAAGCATTCAAGTAAAATAGAGTATGTCCTCTGACCGTGATGGATTTAAATTAGAAATTGACCACAGAAAGCTATCTGGAAATCTCCAAATATTTGGAAATGAAATAGAACACTTCCTAATAAACCAAGGATCAAAGAAGAAGCAAAAAAAGCAAATTAGAAAGTATTTTGAAACTGAATAAAAATGAAAATACAACAAATTGAAACAAGAAAATAGACGACTGAAGAATAATAAATAAATCATTAAAAGTCAAAGTTTCTTTTTAAAGATCAATAAAATCTCTAGGCAGACTGACCAGGAAAAAGATAGAAAAGAAATGAATTAACCCAATTAGGACTGACAGAGGTGACATTTACAAAAACTTCCCAGATAGTAAAAGGATAATAATAAGATAGTGTAAATAACTTCCTGTCAACAAATTCAACCACGTAAATGCAATGGACATATGGTTTTGAAAAATAGGAACTACCAAATACCAAAGCCCACTTAAGAATAAATAGATATCATGAATTTTCCAAATCTGTTAAAAGAATTTAATTTGTAGTTAAAGCCCACCCACAAGGAAATGTACAATTTCATATGACTTCAGCCACTGACTTTCACCAAATGAGAAAGAAAAATATCAATTTAAAATAATCTCTTCTAAAAATCTTGAAAATCAATTTCTTTCTTTCTTTTCTTTCTTTCTTTCTTTCTTTCTTTTCTTTCTTTCTTTCTTTCTTTCTTTCTTTCTTTCTTTCTTTTCTCTTTCTTTCCTTCCTTCCTTCCTTCCCTCCTTCCTTCCTTCCTTTCCTTTCTTCCTTCCTTCCTCCTTCCCTTCCTTCCTTCCTTTCTCTTTCTCTCTTTCTCTCTCTCTCCCCCTCCTCTCCGCTCCCCATCCCCTTCCCCCCTCCCTCCCCTCCCCCGTTTCCCTCCCCCTTTCCCTCCCCCTCTCCTCACTCTTCCCTCCCCCTCCCCCTCCCCCCCCCATCCCCCCTTCCCTCCCCTTTTCCCCTTCCCCCTCCCCTCCCTTTCCCTTCCCTTCTTTCATCTTTTTTTTTGAGACAGGGTTTCACTGTCACCTAGGCTAATGCAGTAGTACAATCTTGAAAAGAAGGTACTATTCGAGTCATTTCATGAGGCCAGGATTGCTCTGAAAGCAAAATTAGACCAAGAGATTATGAGACAATAAGCCGAAAGACCAATATTCCTTATGATCATCAATGCAAACGTTCTTAACAAAATGTTGGCGAATAGAATCTAACAATTGCTAAGAAGAGGTAACACCTTATGATCACATGTCTATCTCAGAAACGTAACATTGACCTAACATTTAAACAGTAAGGTAACTTACATTAACAAACCCAAACCAAAAAACATATGATCCTTTCAAGATATGCTGAAAAGGTGTTTCACAAAATCTAATTGCATTCCTGATAAAAACTCTCAGAAAACTAGGAGTAGAAGGGAGCTTGCTTGCATAATAAAAGGTGACTATAAAAAATCCCACAGGTGGTACCATATTTAGGTAACTAGGAGTAGAAGGAACTTGCTTGCATAATAAAAGGTGTCTATAAAAAACCCACAGGTGGTACCATATCTTACTAGACACAACCCAATGCTCTCCCCTAAGGTAAAAAGTAAATAAGGACATTGGCCCTCCTGACTCCTACTCAGCATTATATTGGGGATTAGCCCTTCAATAAGTCAAGAAAAGTAAATAAAAAGCACCCTGCATGTAAAGAAGGAAGGAAGTTGTCTGAAATCACAAAGACATGATCATCTACGTAGAAAATAGCATGAACTCTCTAAAACAACGGCAGCAACAACCCCTAGAACTGATAGTGGGTTTAACAAGGATGCAGGGTACAAGATTAATACACAAAAGTCAATTTTTATATATTAGTAACAAACATTTGGAAATTTAAATTGAAAATGCAAAGCTACACTTGAAGAGGCCGAAGCGGGTGGATCACTTGAGACCAGGAGTTGGAGACCAGCCTGGCCAACATGGTGAAACCCTGTCTCTACTAAAATATACAAATTAGCTGGGCATGGTGGCACATGCCTGTAATCCCAGCTACTCAGGGGGCTGAGGCATGAGAATCGCTTGAACCTGGGAGGTGGAGGTTGCACTGAGCCAAGATTGTGCCACTGCACTCCAGTCTGGGTGACACAGCGAGACTCTATCTCATAAAAAAAGAAAATGCAAAACTATTTACAATAACATCAAAAGACATGAGATACTTAGAGATAAGTTGGACAAAAGTTTTCCGAGACCTGTGTGCTGAAACTACAAAATACTGCTGAGAGAAATGTAAAAGAACAAGATGTAGTGACAGCCACATTTAGAGATTGGAAGACTCAATATCGTTAAGATGTGAGTTCTTCCCAATTTGAGCTATAGATTCTACACACTGCCAATCAAAATCCCAGCAAGACTTTTTTAGATAATAACAAACTGATTCTAAAATTTATATGGTTTTTGGGGCATTTCAGGGTTTCAGAAAATGAATCAAAAGAAAAGTAAAATTTACATGGAAATTCAAAGTATCTGGAACAGCTAAAGCAACTTTGAAAATGAAGAACAAATAGAGGACCTGTTCAAGTCTGAGGATAAAGCTGCAGTAATCAGAAGGCACCATGTCGTGGAAACGGGGGAAGAGACATGTGTTGATGGAACAGAGTGGAAAGGTCAGAGGTAGAGCCACATGTATGTAGTTAGTTGATTTTCCCTTCCTTCTCTTTCTTTTTCTTTCTCTCTTTCTTTCTTTCTTTCTCTTTCTTTCTTTCTTTCTTTCTTTCTTTCTTTCTTTCTTTCTTTCTTTCTTTCTTTCTTTCTTTCTTTCTTTCTTTCTTTCTTTCTTTCTTTCTTTCCTTTCTTTATTTCTCTCTCTTTCTTTCTTTACTTCTTCCTTTCCTTCTTTCTCTCTTTCTTTCTCTTTTCTTCCTTCGTTCCTTCCCTCCTCCTTTCTTTCCTTCCTTCCTTTCTCTTTCTTTCTTTCTCTCTCTCTCTCTCCCTCTCCTGCTCCCTCCCCGTCCCTTTCCCCCCCTCCTCCCTTCCATCTCCCCATTCCCCCTCCACCTCCCCTTTCCCTCCCCCTCCTCCTCCCACTCTCCTCCCTCCTCCCCTTCCCCCTCCCCTCTTCCCCCCCTTCTCCCTCCCCTCTTCCCCTTCCCCCTTCCCCTTCCCCTCCTCCTCCCCTCCCCTTCCCTTCCCTTCCTTCGTCTTTTTTCGAGACAGGGTCTCACTGTCACCTAGGCTGAATGTAGTAGTACAATCATAACTCACTGCAGCCTTAAACTCCCAGGCACAAGTGATCCTCCCACCTCAGCCTCCCCAGTAGTTGAGACTATGGGCACACGCCACCTTGCCCAGCTTATGTTTGATTTTTTGTAGAGATGAGGTCTCACTGTGTTGCCCAGGCTGGTCTCAAACTCCTGGACACAAGTAATCCTCCCATCTTGGTCTCTCAAAGTGCTGGGGTTACAAACATGAGCCACCACATCCAGCCAATTGATTTTCAGTGAAGATACAAAGTCCGATTTGTGGAGAAAGGATAGCATTTTTACAAATGGTGCTAGAACCATTGCATGTGGATATCCACATGCAAATAAATGAACTTCCGCATAGCCTGCACCTTATGCAAAAATTAACTTAGAATGAACCATAGGCTTAAGTGTAAAACCTAAAACCATAAAACATTTAATAACAACAAGAAAAAGCAGGAGAAAAATATTTGTGATCTTGGGTTAGGCCACAATTTCTTAGTTATCATACTAAAAGCATGAAAGAGAAACATGGGGTAAATTAGACTGCATTAGGAACTTATGTTCTTCAAAAGACATCACTAAGAGAACAAAATTACCACAGACTGCAAGAAAATATTTGCAATCCTGTATTTGAAAAAGAACTTATATCCAGAAAATATAATGAAATCTCAAAGCTTAATGATAAGTCAATGAACAACCCAATTAAGTAAGTGGGGAAAAGACTTGAATGGACAGCTCACCAAAGAAGACATATATATGAGACAAATAAACACATAAAAATGCTCAATATCTATACATATATATATGTATGTATATGACAAATAAACACATAAAAATGCTCAATATCTGGCTAGGCATGGTGGCTCACACCTGTCATCCCAGCACTTTGGGAGGCTGAGGCAGGAGGATCACTTGAGCCCAGGAGTTTGAGACCAGCCTGGGCAACATGGCAAAACTCCATCTCTATTAAAAACACAAAAATTAACCAGGCATGGGGGCTCATGCCTGGAATCCCAGCACTTTGGGAGGCTAAGGCCAGGCAACATGGTGAAACTTGAGCACAGGCAACATGGTGAAACTCTGTCTCTATAAAAAACACAAAAATTCGCCAGGCGTGGTGGTGAGCACCTATGGTCCCAGCTACCTGGGTGGCTGAGGTGGGAAGATCACCTGAGCCTGAGGCTGCAGTGAGCCATAATGATGCCACTGCACTCCAGCCTAGGTGACAGAGTGAGACTGACTCCAAAAGAAAGAGTGCTCAATATCATTAGTCATTAGGGAAATATAAATTAAAACCACAATGAGACATTGTGTGGGGAAGAAGTGCCAAGGGTTCAAGGAAACTGTCCACCATGATTGTGGTGATGGTCATGAGTACACATACGTGTCAAAACTGATCAAGGTCTACAATTTAGATGTGTGCTGTTTACTCTATGTCAGTTATACCTTAATAAGGCTGATAAAAAATAATACACGCCAATTACATAGCTCAATTTAATAGGCCTATTTAAATGGCCTATTACAAGGCCTGACCACACCCACTGTGATGTGGAAGACCCAGGGTTGTAAAATGGGACAAGACTTTGAAAACCATTTGGAAGCTTCCAGATAAACACTCACCCACCCCATGACAAGGTCACTTCCCTCGTATGTATTTACGCGAGAGACAAAAGTGTGCATCCGTCCAAAGGCTGACACACGAATGCTCACAGAGATGAAAGTGTGCATCCGTCCAAAGGCTAACACACGAATGCTCACGGCAGCTTCATCTGTAATAGTCAGAACCTGGGAAAAACCCAGCTGGCATCAATGAGTGAATAAACAAGCATGCCGTGGATACCCACACCGTGGGGCACTGCCCGTCAACATGAAGGATGAGCTGTGGATGTCCCAGACAACCATAATGATTGCGCTATTGAAAATGCAAGCTGGGCCACATGCACGGTGGTTCACACCTTTGATCCCAGCACTTGTGGGCCCGGTTACTTGAGAGGCTGAGCTGGGAGGATCACTTGAGCCTAAGAGTTTCAGGCTGCAATAAGCTAGGACTGTGCCACTGCACTCCAGCCTGGGTATCAGAGTGAGGGAAGGAAGAAAGAAAGGAACAAAAGGAGGGAAGGAAGGAAGGAGAGAAGGAGGGAGGGAGGCAGGGAGGGAGGGAGGGAGGCAAGGAGGGAGGGAGGGAGGAAGGAAGGAAGGAAGGAAGGAAGGAAGGAAGGAAGGAAGGAAGGAAGGAGAGAAGGAGGGAGGAAGGGAGGAAAGGAGGGAAGGAGGGGAGGAAGGAGAGGAGGGAAAGAAAGAGGAAGGGGAGGAAGGAGAGAAGGAGGGAGGGAGGGAAGACGGGGGAGGGAAGGAAGGAAGGAGGGAGAGAAGGAAGGAAAGAAAGAAGGAGGGAAGGAAGGAAGGAAAGGGGAGGGGAGGAGAGGGGAGGGAGGGAGGGAAGGGAGGAAGGAAGGAAGGAAGAAAGGAAAGAAGGGAGGGAAGGAAGAAAGGAACGAAGGAAGGAAAGAAGGAAGAAAGAAAGGTGGAAGGAAGAAGGAAGGAAGGAAGGAAGAAAGGAAAGAAGGGAGGGAAGGAAGAAAGGAGGAAAGAAGGAAAGAAGGAAGAAAGAAAGGAGGAAGGAAGGAAGAAAGGAGGAAGGAAGGAAAGAAGGAAGAAAGAAAGGAGGAAGGAAGGAAGGAGGAAGAAGGAAGGAAGGAAGGAAGGAAGGAAGAAAGGAAGGAAGAAAGGAAGGAAGGAAGGAGCAGACCAATCTATACTGACTTAAAGTAGGGTTGTTAGTTGCCTGAACGGGAGGGAGGAACCAGGGAGCAGGGAGAGAAGAAGTTCCAAGGACACAAGGAAACTCTCAGGAGTGGGATCTGCGTGTCTCACCATGATCGTGGCGATAGTATCAAAAGTACACACACGTGTCAAAGCTGATCCAATTGTACACTTTCCATATGCACTGTTTATATCAGTTATGCCTCCACAAGGCTAATAAAAAACACGCAAAGTTTTTATAGCAGATACGTGCGGCGGGCAACCGCCAAAGTGGTTTCCTCTGTGGAAACAAGAAGGGCAGAGAGGAACTTAGAGAAGCCTGGCATGACCAGTCCCCAATTTTCCCATTCAAAAATAATCTGTCCAGCCTCCTCCAGGCCCCGATCTGTTTGCCGGGCCCCTGGGAATGGCCTCAGTCTTTAAAGGATTTCAGGTCGTCCTTGTGCTTTGGAAGAGGACCTTCCAAGCCTGTGGGGCAGGAGCTCTTCAGACCTTCTGAGCCAGGGGTCCCCTTGGCATCTGCTGTTGCCTATGGAACCCTTTTCAGGATGTTTGCAAATGACATATCGCATGGTTTTAAAATTCTTAACAAAATAGTCAGGATTTCGAAATAAACCACTTGGTTTCAAATACTGTTATCAGATATTTCCTTCAGGTGTGACACAATGGTCTAATCCCTGGCCAGTCCCTTTACCTGGTCACGTGACAGGAAGAAGGGCTGCATCAGGTGTGGCCGGTGGACTTAGTAACTCCATAATTCCCAAGCCGTGGTGAATATAAAGGATATGTGAAGTTAGCAGCAATGGCTAACTCGAGAGAGGAAAGATCTGTGGTTTTCCCCGTGCACAAAGTCACAGGTACTGTGGTTGTCTATAAGCATTATCGAGAGAAATGACAGATGATCAGAAATGTATTTTTAAAAACTGCAACGTGTTTCCCATCTAAATTCACAGACCCCTAAATTCACAGATGTTTCCCATTTAAATTCACAGACCCCAGGGTAAAACCTCTGTTAGAAGCACCAGGCTGTAGCCTCCATGCCCAGGCCAGTCCGCCTGGAGATGTGGGGCGGTGTCTGGAAAGCTGCAGGTATCGGCATCTGTAAACGACCCTGAATCTGAAGGGTGAAGTCAGCCCAGCACAAGGCCTTGCACCTGGGGAGACAGCCAGACAAATCCTTCCAGTGAAGCATAAAAATAGCCCAGCTGTACGATCCAGGACATTTGCCGACTTCACAGCGAAAGAAATGGGGGAGGCATCTTCTCAGCCTCTGCTGGAGGCGACGCGGCGGGAGCTGGGTGGCCCGGTTGGGGGTGCTGGCACAGAGGAGCTGAGGTTGAGCCTAGAATCTCAGCGACTTAGGAGATCCCAGGAGCCAGCCCTGGGAGAAAGGGGCCCACCCAGGCCGGGGTCTCTCCCGGCACCTTGCTGCCAGCAGGAGTGCCAGCCGACACACTCTTCTGTGCACAGCAACTCAGCAAGGTGTGCCCAGCCCTTAAAAATGCTCATCCTCTCAGCTTTGGATAGTCCTTCACAGCGACTATCCAAAGCTAGTAACCATGTGTAGGAGAACCAGTTTGCATTGCTCACTTGGGAAAAACAGCGAGAAAGACTGTGTTCAAGCTACTGGAGTAGGTGAAGGACTTTAGAACCGAGCTCAGTTCAGACGCAGTGAAGACAGCTGTGGATGCCCAGTCCACGAGCAGAGTGAGGGTCTGGGCTGGAAACCACTCACTTGGTTAGACACCCAGGGCAGGAGTTCCTGCTAAAGGCAGGCCGAGGATTTAGACATCCATGGTCGGAGGCAAGGAATCTGATCAGATGCGAAGGATGGGAGGGTTCTCAGTATAACAGGACTCAGCCAGCCATGGACACGAAGGCCAAGGTCGAGGCCTAGTTGAGAAGGGGGCTTGGGAGCCTGGGTGGCAGCGGGTCAGGGAGGGAGTCTTTGCCAATCAGTTGCCTGCCCACAAAGGCTCACCACACTCCATGCTGATCTTTCCGTGGGGGGGATGGTTATACAGGAAGAATGATGGTTATACAGGAAGAATGATGGTTACACAGGGAGGAGGGGTGGTGAGAGGATGATAGTCACACAGGGAGGAGGGGTGGTGAGAGGATGATGATGGTTATGCAGGGAGGAGGGACAGCGAGAGGATGATGGTTATACAGGGAGGAGGGGTGGTGAGAGGATGATGATGGTTATACAGGGAGGAGGGATGGTGAGAAAATGATGGTTATACAGGGAGGAGGGACGGTGAGAGGATGATGATGGTTATCCAGGGAGGAGGGACAGCGAGAGGATGATGGTTATACAGGGAGGAGGGGTGGTGAGAGGATGATGGTTATACAGGGAGGAGGGACAGCGAGAGGATGATGGTTATACAGGGAGGAGGGGTGGTGAGAGGATGATGGTTATACAGGGAGGAGGGGTGGTGAGAGGATGATGATGGTTATACAGGGAGGAGGGGTGGTGAGAGGATGATGGTTATACAGGGAGGAGGGACAGTGAGAGGATGATGGTTATACAGGGGGGAGGGTCAGTGAGAGGATGATGGTTATACAGGGAGGAGGGGTGGTGAGAGGATGATGATGGTTATCCAGGGAGGAGGGACAGCGAGAGGATGATGGTTATACAGGGAGGAGGGGTGGTGAGAGGATGATGATGGTTACACAGGGAGGAAGGACGGTGAGAGGATGATGATGGTTATACAGGGTGGAGGGACGGTGAGAGGATGATGATGGTTATACAGGGTGGAGGGACGGTGAGAGGATGATGATGGTTATACAGGGAGTAGGGACGGTGAGATGATGATGGTTATACAGGGAGGAGGGATGGCGAGAGGATGATGTTTATACAGGGAGGAAGGGTGGTGAGAGGATGATGGTTATACAGGGAGGAGGGGTGGTGAGAGGATGATGATGGTTATACAGGAAGGAGGGATGGCGAGAGGATGATGGTTATACAGGGAGGAGGGGTGGGAGAGGATGATGGTTATACAGGGAGGAGGGGTGGTGAGAGGATGATGATGGTTATACAGGGAGGAGGGATGGTGAGAGGATGATGATGGTTATACAGGGAGGAGGGGTGGCGAGAGGATGATGGTTATACTGGGAGGAGGGGCGGTGAGAGGATGATGATGGTTATACAGGGAGGAGGGGTGGGAGAGGATGATGGTTATACAGGGAGACAAATTATTTAAATGACAGGCAACTGCTCTAAGATTCCACTGCAGTGGAAGGGTGCCCTCATCTTTACGGCAGAAGAAGGAATCCTGCACTTCAGGGCTGGGTAGGCTGTGGCTGGCAAGCCAGGCTGACCAGGCCAGGAGCAGGCTCAAGGTGGCCGTCCACAGCCAGCGCCCTTGTGTCCGAGGTTGGACTGTGCGTCCCCACAAGCAGCTGAATCTGGCCTTGTTCCTTTCCCAGGGCTGTTGTAGCAAAATACCATGAACGAGGGGGCTTCAACCCACAGAAATTCATTCCCTCGCTGCCCAGAGGCCGGGAGCCCGATGTCCGGGTCAGTGGGGGGTCACCCCAGTCTCCGCTGCCATCCTCCGCGTGTGTCTCCAGAACCCCCTTCCCCTCCTACAGCCACCCCCACTCAATACGACCTCATCTCAACCTGACCACCCCTGAAAGACCCTGTTTGCCAATGAGGTCTCGTTTGCAGGTATTGGGAACTAGGGACTTCCCCCTATCTTTCTAGGGGACAGAGTTCAACCCCACAACACCCACCCACCAAATGCCTGTATTGCTCCTGGCCCCTGGAAAAGAACCATGAACAAAACACACGTTGCTTGTCCTCGGGCAGTTTATGTTCAGCGAGGACACACGGTGAGCCCAGAGATGGTCATTTGCTGAGAGGGACAGGCCAGGGGGAAGGTGTGAAGAGTGGGCCGCGATTTGGACGTGCGGTGGAGAGAGCCTGACGCTGGAACAGAGCGCCGATGGAGTGGGGAAGGACAGCCACGTGAAGGCCCGAGGGGCAGTTGTTTCTGCGTGCACAGGAATAGCAGGTGCAAAGGACTGTGAGCACAGGGGGCGGGGGTGGGAGTGCCCTTCACCCGGAGGAACTCGACCCATGGCTTTATGCAAGTCCAAGCGCGGCCTGAGGTCAGTTACCGCCACCTACTGGCAGCTACCCACAGAGCCTGCAGGATCTGACCCGATTATCCGCCACTCCACCCTTCCTCTCCCTCCCTAAATAAGGTAATGAGCACTCAAGTGGGCTGAATAACGGCTCCAAGTACGTCCACACCCTAAACCCAGAGCCTGTGAATATGTTCCCTGGCGTGGCAAAAGGGACTCTGCAAGTGGGATTAGGTGAAGAACCTGGGAAGGGGGCTCATCCTGGATCATCTGGGTGACCCCATGTGCCACAAGGGTCCTTGTGAGAGGGAGGCAGGAGGGTCCAAGTCAGAAAGGATATGACCACAGAGGCAGAGGTCAGCGCGAGAGTCGAAGACGCCGTTGTCAATCTAAGCAACAGAGACAGCTCCTCCAGAGATGCTGAGTGTATCCAGGAGTGCACGGGGGGTTCCTGTCCAGGCTACGAGGGCTGTGGGGACCATGGGCATGTGCAAGGAGGTTGAGGCAAGGGGAAGCTTTTAGAGGCAAAGGGAGGCATGCACATAAGTTGTTTTGAAGTAAAGAGAGCCCTGGTCACAGAGCCTTATTGTGAGAGTTGACGTCACTTCATGCCTGGAGATGGGGACTGTGTGTCAGACATGGGCTCTTGTGCATCCGGCCAGCTGTCCTTGTGACTCATATAGCAAGCTGCAGTTTGGAAAGTCCTTCGGAAAAGTTCTTGCTACAGGCATATGTAGATAAGAGCCCTTCGGAGAGCCTTTGTGGTAGTTCTTATCACAGGCAGGTGTGCGGGGAGGGGAGGGCCCTTCTTAGCCTCTTCACTCTTTTTTTGTTAGGGTTTGACACAAGTGACTCTATTTTGATTCTGACAACTTTCACATGACGTTGCCAGCTTTGAAGGTAGAGGAAGGGGCTATGAGCCAAGGAATGCAGGAGGCCTCTAGAAGTGGGAAAGGCAGGAACGGGTTCTCCCCTGAAGCCTCCAGGAGGAGCCAGCCCCATCCGCACCTCGGTTTAGACCTCTGACTTCCAGAACTGTAAGAAAATAAATGTGTGTAGTGTGAAGCCCCCAAGGGTGTGGCACTTTGTTCCAGCAGCTACAGGGAAGTCATGCAATCAGCACTTGGATGCCAGTTCTGAGGCTGAGGCAGGGGAGCAGATGGAGAGGCCGCCTCCATCACAGTCTCATCATGGGGCAGGTCCCACGGGGCAGGTCCCACAGGGCTCCTGCTGCTGCTGATACCCAAACTACAGCAGTGGTGTCCTTCCTTCCCAGACCCTGCCACGGAACAGCCTTGGGAATGGGGAACCAGGGCCAGCCACGGAGCCACAGAGAAGCAGAGGGCAGGGTGAAAAAATTCAGGACGCTTCATGAATGCAAGCCAGGGGCCGACTGGAGCCCTGAGTGGAAGTGGGGGTCTTTCTGGGTTGGGGTTTCCAGAAACAGAGGTCATAGTGGAGTTGGGAGCAGGACGTGCAGAAGGTCCAACGCATGGAAGTGAGGGAGGTGGGACCAGGCAGAATGACGGTCACTGTGCACGACCTGGACAGCCCCCGGCTCACCTGGTGGGGAGCTCTGGGCTACACGGTCCTCACTGGAATATCCTGTGGAATGGTTGCCCAGGAAGGGTGTGGGCTCAGTGGGGCAGCTCTCAACAGCCCAGGCTGGCCCCAGAAGATGCGGATGGCTGAGACTGTGTGCTGACTGCTCCCTGCAGCTGGGCAGTGAGGCCATGTGTGCAGAGGGTGTCTGGGACCCATCTCCGTGTCAACCACAGCGCCCTGGGGATCATTTGAGTCCATCTGTGTCCAAAAACACACAGACCTCTGGCCATCTGCCATGACATGAGGCAAGGACATTAAGGCTGGGCTCGGCTGCCACATCTTGCAACTTGCGTCCAGCTTCCAGTGCTCTGGTTTTGAAGGATGTGCCAAATCCTACACAGACCTGCTGAGCCCCCGTCTTCCTCTGATACCTCCTTGGGGGTGAGTCCCCATCACTGAGTGCATGAGAAGAGACTGCCTGCTGGGATGTTACAGGTGGAGGAGAAGTCCTGAACCAAGATGGTAGTAAGAACGGCATACACAGGTGTCATGCTGGCTCGGTGAAGTGGAATATTTAACACACTCAATCCAGCAGCACATGCACTAGCACAAGTGCAAACAAGACTTTGATTCATTTCTTTCTTTTGTTTATTTGCTCCACAAACATCTTCCTGGGGACTAATAGGTATGGCATCCCTTCTATCCAGAGTCACACTGTGGACAGACCCTAACATTAATTCTGGGGAATCTCGTATGCCCTTTGGCATCTACCAGTCACACTTCTTGGTGTCTGATCCCCACGGCCACCTTCTCACTCACTTGGCTGGCAGCAAGCAGCAGCCTCCATCACGAACAACAAACTCAGTTTTCTACCGGGTCACTGACTGCAATGCCCTGGCTTGGAACCACCTGGATTCCAGTTCTCGCTTAGCCACTGCCTTTCTTTGTGACCTTGAAAGTCCTCTACTGCCTGGACTTAGCTTCCATGTTGATAAAATGTGAAAGCGACCACCAAAGCCATCTCCTGAGTGCTGTTCTGTGCCTATGAGATCCAAGTCTCCTGCCTTGTGAGTTCCCTGGCCTGTGGCTCATTATCCCATTAACCCATGGACATGGGTGCCCTGAGCCTTCCCTTTGATATTTGCTCCATTTCTGAGAATGTGGTAGGGTCAGTCTCAAGAATGCCCCCTTTGATGCTGATGATTGGACCACTGAGGTCTTCCCACGGTGTGGAATTGTTTGCATGGATGGTACCACCATGACTCTCATCCCACATGCACGGCCCTTTTCAATGTGACCCTGCAGCTCCTTCCACTGAAAGTGGAGGCTGTTTCCTGCCCCTTGCATCTGGGCCAGCCTTGAGACTGGCTTTGAGCTGTAGAAGATGGTGAGGAAGGTGGTGAAAATTGGGATCTCACAGCTTCCCCTCTGGCATCCCACTGCCCTGAGACATCATGTGAAGAACCCAGGCCAATCAGAGAAATGCAAATCAAAACCACAATGAGATACCATCTCACACCAGTCAGAATGATGATCATTAAAAAGTCAGGAAACAACAGGTACTGGAGAGGATGTGGAGAAATAGGAACACTTTTACACTGTTGGTGGGACTGTAAACTAGTTCAACCATTGTGGAAGACAGTGTGGCGATTCCTCAAGGATCTAGAACTAGAAGTACCATTTGACCCAGCAATCCCATTACTGGGTATATACCCTAAGGATTATAAATCATGCTCTATAAAGACACATGCACACGTATGCTTGTTGTGGCACTATTCACAATAGCAAAGACTTGGAAACAACCCAAATATCCATCAATGATAGAATGGATTAAGAAAATGTGGCACATATACATCATGGAATACTATGCAGCCATAAAAAAGGATGAGTTCACGTCCTTTGTAGGGACATATACAGCTGGAAACCATCATTCTGAGCAAACTATCACAAGGACAGAAAACCAAACACCGCATGTTCTCACTTATAGGTGGGAGTTGAATAATGAGATCACTTGGACACAGGAAGGGGAACATCACAACCAGGGCCTGTCATGGGGTGGGGGAAGAGGGAAGGGAGAGTATTAGGAGATATACCTTATGTAAATGACGAGTTAATGTGTGCAGCACACCAACATGGCACATGTATACATATGTAACAAACCTGCACATTGTGCACATGTACCTTAGAACTTAAAGTATAAAATAAAATAAAATAAAATTAAATTAAATTTTAAAAACCCAGGCCACGTGGAGGACAGGAGCCCAGCTAAGAGCTAGTGTTAACCACCACTCAGGTGAGTGAGGTCATCTTGGACCATCTGGCACCAGCAAACTGCCAGGTGTTTGCAACTGTAGGAATAGCCTCAGCCAAGGCCAGCAGAAGAGCCATTTGCTGAGCCCAGCCCAAATGCCAACCCACAGAGTCATGAGAACATGAAACGGTGGTTGTTTCAAGGCCTGGTGTGAAAGCCACCTCTTCCCTGAAGCTTCCCTTGACTTCTCCTCCACACACACATTCCTCCTTTCCTCAACTCCTATGCTTTTGAATAAGCACCCCACTATGTACTAGTTAATTCTTTCTCATCTTTGTTGTCTTCTTTGTAGTTGTTGCTGTTTGGTGGGCAAACTTTCTAAGGTTTCACAACTAGATTGTGAATGATCCAGGATTGGGAATTTAGACAGAGTGAAAACTCAGTCAGTAGTTGTTTGCTCTAAATATGGAGACCCCCTTAGTGAAGGAAAAGGGTTGGACAATTTGTGTTACTGGAATTCCAAGGCCGCCGTCCCAGCAGTGAGAAGTAACTCACTTGGATGCCTTGGCACATAGCTTAGTGTGCAGGGACTCCAACTGAGAGGTGAGATGTGGGTGGCGTCCTGGGTTTTCGTCCAGCTTCCTGCTATGGAGGGGCCCCAGTTGGTATTTCTCCCAGCTGTCAATATGGATTATTCCAGGACTTTGCTTCTAAAATGGCATTTCAACTTCTTAATCGAATAACGCCTGAGGAGCTTCGATAGATAAGGCCGTTGCTGGCAGAGCAATTGCAAAATGACAGAAGAAGTTAGGGAAAAAGTGACAGGACAAGTCTCCCCAGAAAAGACCAAGATGACTTATGCAAAGGGTCACCTGGCTCAGAAATACAGGGAGACTCTTGGGGGCCCCTGCTTTCTCTGCAGCAGGCAGGGGGCAGGGGTCATCTCTTCCTTGAGCAGTGATAGGGGAGCAGCCTGAACCCTCGGCCTTCCCCACCCTGGGAGTGGCAGGTGAGAAGCCACCTGGCCCTGGCACGTGTGCAGGGCAGGGGCATGTGCAGTGAGAGGAGAGGCATGTGCAGGTGTCCAGGATGCATCTGGCCTCTTCTCTGCCACTGCCTGGAGAGGACGTGGGCCGTGAGAGCAGCTTCTGCCCGCATCCTCCATGCTTTCTCCATTCTCTTCCCACCAAAGCCTGGGATATTCTCTGTCAATCTCCACCGGCAGTGCCATCCCTCTGGTCTGTCAGGATCTGGGCTAGCTACATTCAGAGTGAAGCCACAACTTTTCCACGTGGAAATTGTGATTTTCTGTGATGTGGCCCCACTCTCTGGTTTTGGCCTACCTAGTGACAAGCTGGCTGAAACGGTGCCTGATCCTTTACCCCACTGGGGAGGGCGGACCCAAAGGCAACTTCCCTCCTTCTGCCCCCCGTAGGAGGGGGTCCCCCCAGCCAGGGCTCAGTAGCCACCTTCCCCAGCCTCTGCTGTGGCCTCCAGATACCCAAGCAGGCCCTCACCCACCTGATTCAGAGGGAGGGGAGCAACGGGGCCGCCTCCCTCCCGGGAACTTGTGTTGGGGTTTGTGTGGGCCCAGGGATCAGAGACCTGGGTACTAGGTTAGTCTGTTCTTGCCTTGCTGTAAAGAAATGCCTGGGGCTGGGTGATTGACAAAGAAGAGAGGTGTAATTGGCTCACAGTTCTGCAGGCTATTCAAGCATGGCACTGGCACCTGCTCAGTTTCTGGGGAGGTCTAAGGGAGCTGTTATTCATGGTGGAAGGCGAGGCAGGGGCAGGTGCACGTCACCTAGCCACAGCAGGAGCAAGAGACAGAGGCAGGGGCCGGGGGCAGAGGGCACACACTTTCAACAGCCAGACCTCACGAGAACTCATTCACTATGGCCAGGATAGTGCCAAGCCATGAGGGATCTGCTCCTGTGATCCAGATGCCTCCCACCAGGCCCTGTTCCAACACTGGGGTCCCGTCTGAACATGAGGCTCGGAGGGGCGTCCAGACCATGTGAGGTGCCTTCTGCTCTTTGGCAGTGTGTGTGTCAGGGGCAGGGAACAGGGGTCTCCCAAGCCCACAGCACCGACCACTGCATCTGCTGTCTTCTCAGATATTCACAGGTGGGTGCTTTTAAAATAGGGAAGAGGTGGGGGCTGGACACTTAGTAGGATTGGGGAAAACAACAATTACTCTGAAAGTCGGGGCAGCTTGTGGCCACACAGGAAGGAGTGTCCCGGTCAGGGGTGTGAGGGGAGACTGAGGAAGCAGGGCCGCTGCCTGACGATGGGAGACTGAGATCTCACACAGAGATCACCGCCACCGATTCAAGACGGTGCCGAGGGCGATGCCAGCCCCAGCGCGTGGTGCCCACTGTCCACCCCGTGAGCGGGGAGGTGAACAGTGCTGTGCTTGGCAGGTGGCACTGGGGTAGCCTGAACCGGGCTGGGAGGGTGGGATGAGCGTGGGCACGCTGTGGCAAGCTCCTGCAGATACTGGATGGAAGGACAGCTGCCTTCTTCCTCTCCCCAGGAAGCTGTGCCGACCGCTCCCTACTCTCCACTGTACCCCTGGGTCTGCAGAGGGTCCAGCTCACCACGGGGCACGTGGTCCACGTGTGACCTGTGTGCACACGCCTGGCTTCCCACTCACCTCTGAAGGCACCGGTGCATGGCTACCACATTTATTTCCATGCTCCAGTGCCTGGTGTAGTGGCATGCTGCAGAAAGAAAACTCAAAAGGCATCTTTTGAAGGTCCCCCGACCAGGCCACGACCCACCACAGGTGGCCAGCCTTCTGCCCCAGAGTCCTCTGCCACGTCTTGGGGCAGAATCACCCATCGGAGACCCGGCAAGCTGGGTTTCTGCTTCTGCCTGGTTGGGAATCCTGCTGATGAGGACCTCTCGCCTTGCACCGCGGCAGCCCTGGGGGGGAGGTGGGTGAAAGGCAGGGACTGCCTGGCCAGCCTGGGCCCAGCCCGACGTGTCTTCACCTCTCTTTTTCTGTTTCTTTTTAGGGTTTCTGGATCATCTGGAGCTCGTTTCTCCAAACATGAGAGGCACTTTGAAGAGCAAAGTCCCCTGTTTCCTGCCCTCGGGCAGGTATTTCCAGCTTGATGAAGTCCAGGCTTCCCTGCGAAGCGAAGTGTCTGGCGGCACTGGGCTGGCCATGGAGCTGCTGCTGCTCATCTCGGCCTTAGGTCCTGCCTGGAACTAAGTCCTCAGAGCTGCCAGAGAGGCCTTGGGCTGGGTTTAGGCCGCAGGTGTCAGACAAGCGAGAGGGGAGGCCCCTTCCGGAATTCCACAGCGAAAATGTCTTGTGATACTCAAGGTGGGTTCCCACACCACACAAAGATACACAGAGACTCAAGAAGTCAATTTCACTAAGCGCTAAGTCTTCAAATTAATTTACCACGAAAATCATAAATACCTTTTGTACAAATTTCAAGGATGGCTGCTGAGTCGCTGGGAGGGTAGGAGATGCCCCGCTCACCACCCCCCCGCCCCACCCCTTCTTTTCCTGACCGTCCATGAGGTCGGAATGGTCCAGTCAGTCCATGACCCGGGCACAAAATCAGAAAAACCCAGCTGTCAGCAAAGGAAGCAGCTTAAGAAGCAATAAGACCAGTGAGACTGGACGCAGGTGGAGGATCCAAGGCGCCCTCTGCGACTGGGCAGGCTGGGGAAGGGCTGGGAGAGAGCCCCCCCGCAAGGGTCTCTCGGAAGGAGGAGGGAGCCCCCCCGCGAGGGTCTCTCGGAAGGAGGAAGGAACCGCCCCCCGCAGAGGGTCTCCAGGAAGGAGGAAGGAACCTCCCCCCACAGAGGGTCTGCAGGAAGGAGGAAGAGGCCTCCCGCCGAGGGTCTCTCGGAAGGAAGAAGGAGCCCCCGCAGAGGTTCTTTCGGAAGGAGAAAGGGGCTTCCCCGCAGAGGGTCTCTCGGAAGGAGAAAACAGAGAGTCTCTCGGAAGGAGGAAGAGGCTCCCCCACGGAAGGTCTCCAGAAAGGTGGAAGGGGCCCCCCGCGGAGGGTTGCTGGGAAGGTGGAGCTCCAGTTCTGCGTATGGTTGTCACCAAGTGAGCGTCCTTATAGATTTCTAGCAAAATGCTACGCAGACCCCTTTCCAAGGCCACACGGCCTAATAGTCCTCAGAGAGACTGACTTTATCGGGTGCTTGCGGGTGCCAGACACAGCTTTCATTACATTCAGCCCTCGTGGGGGCCTGCCAGGGGGACAGCACAGATGCTCCAGCTTCATGGGTGAGGATACTGAAGCACAGGTGAGTCAGGTCACCTGTTCAAGGTCACACACAGAGTAGGAGGCAGGGCCCTCACCATCACCTTGCCAGGGGCCTCACTGTGAACTCGGAAGGGGCCCCACCCGTCCAGCGACCCCGAAGCCCGTGGAGCTTCTCTCTGTGAAATCCTGATCGAGGGCTTTGCTCCCAGTGCCCACCAGGCCCTCTGCCAGGCAGAAAAGCATTTCCTGCTCTGAGCTCATCTCAGCCTCCTGGGCGGGCCAGGCTTCGGTGCCCTCCCGGAGTGCCGACCCACCCACGTTCCGGATCAGCGAAACAAAGTCTGCGCTGGCTTCCCGTCATCCGAGCAGTACAGCCAAGAAGTGCTCTCCAAAGGTACAAATTAAATTCCTCTGTAGCAAGGAAGTACAAGTGAAGCTTTGCTTCAGCTGTCATTTTGCCATTTCATCTGGAGCTTTCAAACCCCAAATCCGTAGCTCTGGACATGTCCCAGGCATCTCTCTAGAGTTTATTTACAGCCCCAAACTTTTTTTTTTTTTTTTTTTTTTTTTTTTGAGACGGAGTCTTGCTCTGTCGCCCAGGCTGGAGTGCAGTGACCGGATCTCGGCTCACTGCAAGCTCCGCCTCCCGGGTTCACGCCATTCTCCTGCCTCAGCCTCCCGAGTAGCTGGGACTACAGGCGCCGGCCACCTCGCCCGGCTAGTTTTTTGTATTTTTTAGTAGAGACGGGGTTTCACCGTGTTAGCCAGGATGGTCTCGATCTCCTGACCTCGTGATCCACCCGTCTCGGCCTCCCAAAGTGCTGGGATTACAGGCTTGAGCCACCGCGCCCGGCCCAGCCCCAAACTTTTAAGTATGAGCATCTTCAAAAATACTGAGACATGGGCAGGAGAGTATAAAGAATTCCTCACGTCCCCGTCGCCCAGCGACAACGCAGCCTCATCAGTATCTTTTCCTCACACAGCTCTCGTGTCTGGTGTCGGTCATCTGTCAGGTCATTGTGACCCTGCCTGCAGGGGGGACCCACACGGACTGGGGACCAGGGTGGCTTTGGGAGCAGAGGGACTGTAGCCAGCGTCTCTGCCTCTTCACTGTGTGACCCCGAGCAGATATGTCAACCTCTCTGGACTTCAGTCCCCTGAAGCAAAATTGCAACAGTGAGAATCCCCTCCCAGGCCTGTCATGCACATGACATACCCCGTAAACAGAAGCTCTGTGTGCGAGTGGACGGGAGAGTGAACGCGAGAGCTTTACAAACCTCAGCCTCATGCCAGCAAAGATTTGCCCGATGGCTGCTCAGAAAGCTGTGGTTACCCTGGGCCTCCATGCAGCTGACCACTCAGGGCAATAGAACAGCAGGAACTGGCCCTTCTCCAGCAGGGAGGGAAGCCCTTCTCCCCAGCAGCCACAAGAGTGGAGGCAAAGCTTCATACCCACCTTAGCTTCCCAGTTCCCCTGGCTGTCCTCCCAGTCTGGTTTTTAAATATCTGAATCTTAAGCATGTGCCTAGGAGTAATCTTAATAAATCACATCCCTCCCTGAAGGTCCGTCTGCTCTGCTCCTTCACTGAGGTCTCTCCTGGCAAGCCACCGCAGTTATCTGAATTCACATTACTAAGACACAGCGAGCCTCATGGCAGCTGAGCCCCTAAATCTGGAGGCGGGGACCAAGGACACAGCCCAGCTGCAGGTGTGGGTGTAGAGGTGGCGTGAGTCCATCCTGGGAAGGATGCGTCTGCCCCAGGCTCAGAGTGCTGAGACTCTAGGGAGCTATGTACCTTCTTGCAGGGAGTCTGCAGCATCTCCTTCTGCAAGGGTGGTATTTCTGGCCCTTTACAATGAGCGGTGCCTGGGGGCTGGAAGAGAGAACTTAGAGAGGGCAGGAGACAGATGCTCCCGCCATGTTTGCCACCCTCCCCCACTTGCCACCACCGTCCATCACCCTGTGAGATGAACTCTGAGCTAAAGCAGAAGGGAAGACCTCCCTCACCCTCACAGTCATCCTGGGACGGTCATGGTCCTCATCTGACAGCCAAGGAAAGTGGCTCCCAGGGGCATGGGGCTTACCAGCGCCAACTGCATAGGGGACATCGGAGGTGGGGCCAGAGGCGAGGCCGGCTGACCCCAGAGCTCAGCTCCTAGACACCACCTCTCAAAGTCTTGGAACACAGCTTAGAAAAAAGGCATCCTGGCTTTTCACGGGGTCTAAGCCAGCCGTCGGGAACTAGGTGTGGCCCAAAGCTTCATGGCACTGGTGTCCTCATGTGAGACTAAGCGGACTTTGTAGGACGCAACCTTGGTGACTGTGACGCAGAGTCTCCAGAGAACCTTCCCTCCTTTCCTCTTCCAGTTCTCCGTCACCTCCCTCCCACCTCTCCTTCCCCTACAAATTCTTACTGAGCGCCTGCTGGGTATGCTGTGTTAGGCTCCAAGGGAATGCAAAATTGCCAGAAAATAGTCTCAATCTTCGGGAAGCTCCACGAATTCGTTTGCTTGTTCTTTGGCACCCCAGATGCTCTCCCGGCCCCCATGGGCCAGGGACAGTGCCAAGTGAACGGGAACCTTACTCTTGCAGGGCTGGTGTTCCCAAGCAAGAAGCTGACACTAAGCACTTGGGCATAAACACATGCAGACGGTGGGTACCACGCTTGTATGCCTGAACAAGAACTGGGCTGCAATTAGCAGAAAGTTAGGCTTGAACAAAATAAAAGGACTTGGTTAGACTGGGTCTGATCCTTGTCTAACAAGGGTGATGAGGTTAATGAAGTGAAGACAAGCCTTGCGGCTAAAGAAGGACAAGGCCTGCCTGGGAAGGGCCCTGATGGGACCTGGTTCCCCGACCCCGACTCACAGATGCTATACCATGCACCAGGGGCCCGGAGTTGCTGCAAGCAGTGAATACAATTCCCTGCTGATGAAGAGCTACCGCCAGTGTCTGGCCCATAGGCATTGCCCGGCGGACGCTGGGTGAGTCTGCACCAGCAAAGCCAGCTCTCCAGAATCACCATCCACGTGGTCACTATTTCACGGCCTGGGAGGGTGTGAGTCTGACGTGGTGACATGGGTCACATTTGCGGGGTCAGCTTTGGGTCAGAGTGAGGTCTACTCCTTTCTTCGGGGCAGCGGCCCCCCTTTCCTCTGCCAGCACCACCAGAATCGGAACAGCCTGGCAAAGACATACGCAGGCTGCTGGCACTTTCTAGGGTGGGCGCCAGGGCTTCTTACTGGGCCTCCTCTTGTAACTTTATTGCAATAACTTCGGAGAGAGAGAAAATGGAGCTGCTAACGTTTGCAAAATTCATCGCAAACGGTATTAGATGGCACTGATTAAAATGACTCACGCTGCAAGGAACTAAGCCAAATCAATCGTTTTTTAGCAAATTAAAGCCATTCCTTCACTCAGCAGTCTGCGCTTCGGGTAGCAGATGGAGTGGATGAGCCTGCCCAGGTGTCTGCCCCCGCAGGGGCTTGGCACACTTGGGCGGGCTAGGCCACCTTCTGGGCTGATCAATAAGTAGGTCCTAGGTCCCATTCAGAGGGTCTCCTTGTGGCCTTGCCCTAGGAGAGGACAACCCTGATCATTCAACCCTTCACGCGCTCATTTTTTAATCACCCTGTTCCTAATTGACCCCAAAGACTTGTGACCTTCGCATAAGAAGGGTTTACTGATCCCTACTATGAGCCAGGCACGTGGTGAAGGAGATACACTGGGGAGATGGGATGGGAGGGGCAGGGGATGGAAGAAATGGAAACGGGATGGGGGAAGAAACAATAACAAGTAAACAAATCTGGGAAGAAGGTGACTTCCCAAGGTTGGGATGCCCAGAAGACTGTGTGTCAGGTTGCCATGAAAGGACTTCGGGGGCTTTAGTTGGCAGAGTCACTGAATAGGTGACTGCAATGGAGATCTTTGCACTGGTCAGTGGATTAGTGGAGGCAGGGCCAGGCAGGGGATGGGAAGAAGACCTGGGCATATTTGGGGAGGGGAGTGCTCAGTAGGGGGCCAGGCAGTCAGCGGGGCCAGGACAGCTGGTGTAGCCCCCTCTTGCAGGCAGTGTAAGGAGCTTGGATGTCCCTGAGTGCAGCTGGAGCCTTCGGCAGGTGCTGGGGATGAGTGGACTGGACCTGAGCTCTGTTTCGGGTTCTCCATCGGCCTGCACTATGTGGACTTGACCGGGCAAGGACACCAGAGCTCAGCCCTGTCCTGGCTGTTCAGCAAGAGGACAGTGGCTGGGAGAGAGTGCTAGCTGGAGGAAGGGAGGACTCATGCCAGAGGCATCCTGGAGGGGGCTGATGGGAAGGAGACACGCTGGCTATAGGCGGAGGATGAGGGAAGGACTCAGGTCCCTGTCTCAGCAGCAGTGAGGTGGAGGATGCTAGGTGAAGGGCTGCCCTTGTGCCCACCAAGAGGTGTGGCAGCAAGCACTGCTGCGGCATCCGATGGGCAGGTGAACACCTGTGCAGGTGCTCTGTGGGAACTCAGGGCTGGAGGCAGACACTGGGAGCCACTGGCCCAGAGATGACGTTCTGAAGCCTCTGATGGCCAGAGGTAGGGAGGGAAGAGGAGGGGAGTGCTGGGCTGGGCACCTTCACAACAGGTGAGTGGGAGGGTGTAGAGGGAACACCTAGAGGTGAGAGGAGAGTCCGAAGCACGTGGGTGTGAAGCCTGGAGAGCATGACACATCCTATGAAGATGGCAGGGAGTAGGGGCTGGGCTCAGGCCTGGCTGGAGGGTGATCACTGCATGACTTGCCAGCGCAGTGTGGAGGCTGAGGGAATGGAAGGCCAGCCACGGCCCTTGGTGAGTCTGATCTGCCACTTGATGAAGGTGGGTGCAAGACCCTCAGCCTGCAGCACCCTCCTGGAGGCAGAGCCTCACCTGGCTTTGCTGCACTCATGACACTCATGCCCCAGCCCATGTCCCAGAGCAGAGGGGACAGTAAAGCAGGGAGGTTGAGGGGAGCAGGGCACGTGCCAGGCATCAAGGCTTTCCGGGAGTCTGTGGCCTGGGAAGGAGTGGACAGCCTCTGGAGAGGAAGCATGAGCATCCATGGCATCAGATGACTCAGGATTACATGGGCCTTGCCGAGGAGCTTTGAGTTTAAATAAAGTAAGTGAGCTCCACATTTCCAGTGGGTCTGTCTGCTTGGCAGTATAAAATATATTATATATGTTTTGTCCACTATAAAGTAACATGTCTCTTCATCATGGAAAACATTGGAAAATACCATGGTGGGCTGAATACCGCTCCCCAAGATGTCCAGGTCCTGTGCATCCCAGAACCTGTGACACCCCCCCACAGGGTAGAGGGGCTTTTCAGGTGTGCCAAAGTTGGGGATCTGGAGGTAGAAGATGATTCTCCATAATTGGGGTGAGCCCAAGCCATCAGAAGTGTCCTCAGGAGAGGGAGGCAGGGAGTCCGAGTTCACAACAGGTGTGCGGGAGAGGCAGAGATTGGAGTGATGTGCTTCAAAGGTGAGGAAGAATCCAAAGACCAAGGAATGAAGGGAGTTCCAGAAGCTAAAAAGGAAGGAGACAGACCCTCTCCAGAGCATGCAAAAGGAAGCAGCCCCACCAGTGCCCTGACCCTAGACTCTGAATTCAAGAACCATAAGAGAGGGCATTCCTGCTGCATGAAGCTGCCAACAGTGGCAGGAAACTAAGACAGATACCAAAATGTACAAGGAGTGGGGTATAATCACTAGTTACCTTCCCCCTAGCCTTTCATCCCCACGGAATTCTTTTTTAAGTACTTAAGACTGGGCAATTATATAGCCTGCATTCTCCACCAAACTTTTACAGTGAGTATCCCCATGGTGTTAGCATCACTTTGTGGAGTCCTAATAAGATAAGCCACAATGAGGAAGGGGTCCAGGTCTGGGAGAACAATGGTCCTGAGAACCAGCTACTGTAAACCACCCACTGGCACAACATCCTGTTCACAAATACCTCGCTCCACCTAGCTTTAGCAGCACGGCCCTGTCAAACCTGCCCCTAGCTTCTGCCTCTTCGAAAACAGCGCCTTCTCTGCTGTGCTGCCCATTGCACTCTTGCAATGTGTTTTCCTACGTTCTCTAATAATTGCCTTTTTCTACCTACAACTGGTAAATTCCTTTACAGCCCACAACAATGGCCCTATCTAGTCACTCCTATGACATTTTGGTGACCCAGGGAGTGCTTGGGGATGGCTCAGGAAGTGCCTGGAGACTGCTCCCCTACTCTCTCTCTTTCCTCTCCTCCAACTCCAGTCTCTCAGCGGACAGCACCCAAATCTAGAGACAACTGGATGTGCCAGTCAGGGCCACTCCTTGGCAGACCAGGAGGTCCTGGTTTAAAGATGTCTGACCACTGTTACCCAATCCGGTGAGAGTCTAGAGTTTTGCTTTCCTTTTCCATCTTCCAGAAGACAAACTTTAGTATGCCTCTGGCAATTGAAGGCAACTGACTAGGGCCACTCCCTGATGTAGCCTAAAGGCCAGGAGGTGAACAGGTCTGGCTGCCTTGCTCAGAGGGAGGAAGGCCCTCTCCTATCCTTTCTGGTCAAAAGTTCCCCAGTCCCTACAGGTAGCATGATTGGCAGTGGAAGCTTGATGAAAGTGAACCTACACACGTTTTGGGGAGCTCAGACTCCTCCTTTCTCCCTGTCAATTCTCCAGTGAAGGCAGCTAGCCATCCTGCTCAGGTATCTTAAGCCAGGTGATCCCAAACAGCACCAGAATGGTGAGTCTTCCCTCAACTCCTTCCCCTCATACCTGGATGAAGCGTGCAGCATAACTCATACCTGGGCCGGCCACCCAGTGTAATTCATCCCTGAAGTGACCTGGGACCGCTCACCTGGTGTTCATCCAATGTAAGGCACTAGTGCTGGGAGATCTTTTCCAATAGGAAGAATGCTCCTTTGGAAAGTGCATCTCAGAGGCCCTCTGTGGACACGAGGGGAGCCCTTTTCCCTTGGTGGGATGCCCCAGGAGAAACTGTGGTTTGTGTCCCCAGCAGATGTTCTTTCCAGTCCCATGAGCCCCTCCATTCCCTCAGACTCACTCCAAGGCTGCATTTTAGAGCATTGGGGTAAATTAGACCCTTAGACTCTCAAAAACAAACATCTAATTTTCGTGTGTAATACACCATGGCCCCTATGCAGGAAATCCTCAAATTCACCCCCTCAGTCTTTTATAACTAAGAGCAGATTGAAGAAAACAGGGTTAAGAGAGAAAAAAAGAAAAAGAACTCAAGAACAAGAAGCAGGCTCAGCTGCTGGCCACTTTCCAGTCCCCAGCCCACTCCAGGTTGACCTAAGTACACTCCTCCAGATAATGGCCATTGGTGTGGGAAACCAGACCACTGGAAGGCAAACTGCCCCAACTGGATAAATGGGAAAAAGCCTCGCAGGGCTTGCTGTCTCTGCCCCAAGCTCGGCCACTGGAAATGGAACTGCCCTGAGGGCCAGAGGGCTCCTGGGATGGAATCCCCACCCCTTATGGTCTTGAGCTGAGGGGGTTTCTGCTCTGGCTGGCTTCCAAATCAGACATCTCAACAACAAGACAAAGCCAAGGGCAACTCTGGAGGCAGCAAGTAAAATGGTAAATTTCCCTTTTGGGTTCAAAAACTGCCTACTCTGTGCTAACCTCCTTCTCTAAGCTACTCTCCTCCAAATCCAGTCAGATAATGGGAGCAAATGACAACTCCTCCCTCCAAAGGAAAAATTCACACTCCTTTATATTATTAATACTTAGAAGTATTAATAATACCACCAGTCCCTGGTAATGTCAAAATACCTTATACCTCTCTGGGGCAAAAATATACTTTCAAAGATGAGGACATGCTTAATATTTACCCAACTTCTAAATTCATCTTTCTCTCTAATAGTCCTGTTTGTCCCCGGAAAGCTATCTAAACCTTTAACCAGTAACTTCAACCTAGAGAGTCCCACCTCAGGGGTTTAAGAATATCCCACACTTATTCAGACAAGCCCTAGCAAGAAGTCTAATGGAGCAATCTCTTGAGGGAAATAACTTCTATGGTGTGGGGATAACCTCTCCATCTGCTTCCTCTTCACAGGATGCACACAGCAACAGGCAGCACAAACCCCAACTTCCTAAGAGAATAAAAATGACTTTGTCTCATTCAAAGGTTATAAAGGTAAAGAGGTATTTGTGGTAAGGAAGGCTATGAAAAAGAGATTTTATATGAAAAAGAATCCTGTATGGTAAATTCTTGTCCTACGTAAAATAACTGGTTATTTAAGAAAGAGAGATGTTTAGGACAACTCAGAAAGTTCAAGCATGCTGTAGATGGTCTGTGTAAGTTTAAAATTTGTGAAAGGAAATATATAAAAGAAATGTTGTATGTAATTACAGTCTAATAGTCTCTCTAAAATTGGTTCCTTACACTGTGTCTAATTAAATTTAAACATTTTTTATGGGGTTGAACTTCCAGGTTACCTAGATGAACTTCCAATAAGAAAAAACCGTCACACAGCAAAAGGTTTTTCTTTACCTTTTAGTAAACAAAAGCAACAAAATTTAAGACAATTTATTGGCTTAAGAAACAAAAAATTTTGTCATCAAAAATTCAACAGTTTCACCTTCAAATGATGCTCCAAATGTGATGTCAGTCTTTCCCCAGTGATGCCTGCTGCCTTTATGAATCTCCCCTGGATTCAGCTGGAGACCAACTTCAGTGGAATCAGCATCTACAGCACCCCTTGTGAGAACAGCAGGTGTGGTGGCTGAGTCGTGCCCCAGAAATGGCCACCTGGAGCCTGTGACTGTGACCTTATTTGGGAAACAAACAAACAAAAAGTCTTTGCAGATGTAATTAAGTAAAGGGTCTCAAGATAAGATCATCCTGGATTACCCAGCTGGGCCCCCAATTCAGTGACAATCGTCCTTATAAGGGAGCAGCAGAGAGGCCACCTGGAGACACCAGTGGAGGGGTGGAGAGGCCACTTGAAGATGAAGACAGAGATGGAAGTGACACAGCCACAAGCCAAAACTGTCTGGGGCCACCAAAGACTGGAAGAGGCAGGAAGAATCCTCTCCAGAGTCCCAGGCAGGAGTGTGGCCCTGCCAACACCTTAGCTTTCAGCTTCTGCATTGTGAGAGAGTGTCCTTCTGCTGATGAACATCCCTCAGCATTGAGCTGCTGGCCTCAGGGCTGGGGAAGGGCACTTCTGTGGTTGGACGTTCCTCAGAGTTGAGCTGCTGGTCTCAGGGCCGGAGAGGATACTCCTGCTGTTGGACGTCCTTCAGCATTGAGCTGCTGGCCTCAGGGCTAGGAGAGGGCACTTCTGCTGTTGGACATCCCTCAGTGTTGAGCTTCTGGCCTCAGGGCTGGGAGAAGACACTTCTGCCATTGGATGTCACCAGTTTGTGGTCTTTTGTTGTGGCAGTCCCAGGGAACTCATGGGAGGAGGGAGTAAGACAGGGAGCATGGGTGCTCCAGGCTTTAAAAGTACCCTGTTACAACATATCCTGGATAGTAATAGCTTTGAAGTACTTTTTTAAACCCCATGCAAACACCTTCTCGCATTGCTATAAAGAAATAGCAGAGACTGGGTCTTTTACAAAGAAAACAGGTTTAATGGGCTCATGGTTCTGCAGGCTGTACAGGAACCCTGGTAGCTTCTGGGGAGGCCTCAGGAAACTTCCAATCATGGCAGAAGACTAAAGAGAAGCAAGTGCATCCCATGTTCAGAGCAGGAGCAAGAGAGAGAGGGGGAGGTGCCACACACTTTTAAATGACCAGATCTCATGATAACTCACTCACTATCACAAGGACAGCACCAAGAGGAGGGTGCTAAACGATTCTTAAGAAATACACACTCGTGATCCAGTCACCTCCCACCAGGCCCCACCTCCGACGCTGGGGATTGTAGTTTGAAGGGAAATTTGGGTGGGACACAGGTCCAAAGCAGATCAGAGCTTCACAACTTTTCTAGAATCTGGGCTTTCCAAAAGCTCCTGGAAAGAGGACTTTTCTCTGTGTCCACCTCCCTGTATGGCCCTCAGCTTGGTCCCCTCCCATGTGGCTATCAACACAGTCTCTGGGCAGGGTTGGGGTACACCACCCAGGGAAGGAGGTCTCACCCATGCAGTGAGTGGGGCCTGAGCTCGGATGGAAACAGTCACCTCCCCTCTTCCCTGGAGACTGAGGCCCAGGCAGGAGCTTGAGAACAGACCACCCTGTGTTCAGCTGACAGTGAATGCAGAGTTGCTGCTGTCAAACGCTGAGAATGTTACAACTAAGGAAGTAATTTCCCCAGAGACACTTCCTGTTGAGCAGTGTATTTAATAATTTGTTATTCTGAAGCTCCTACAAGATTTACTTGATGAAATCACCATCAACAATAGTTTTAAATCCACACATTCACAGGAAAATTTTGAAGCTTCCAACGTATTAAAATGAAGAAGTGAAGTTTCACAGTTCACCTCAGATGACACCCGTCCCCTCCCATATTCAATTAACCACATGTCCCCAACAACTCAGAGTGTGCAGCAAGGACACAGCTGAAATTAATTTTGCATGAGGCGTTGGACTGTAAAGGATTTTTCTATTTACTTATGTAACTTGTACATAAGAGATGATCATATTTAATCAAATACAGACCAACTACAAATTATGCTGGATAAACAGTGTGAAAAAATTCAATATGCTAGTGACTGTTTATATACGCATACATATATATGATTGATATATATTTAGGAGTAGCAATCCAAACCACATTATGAATGCTTTGTGGAATAATTACACCACGGTGCCCCCGTATCTGCAGTTTCATTTTCCAAAGTTTCTATTACCCCAGGTAAACTGAGATCTGAAAATAGGTGGGCACAGTACAAGAGGGACGGACCACATTCTCATCACTTTTATCGTGGTATATTGTTATAATTGTTCTGTTTTATTATTAGTTGTTGCTGTTAATCTCTTACTGTGCCTAATTTATAAATCAAACTTTATCATAAGGATATATGCATAGCAAATACGATCGTATATATGGGCATTGGTACCATCTGTGATTTCGGGTGTTCTCGGGGAGCCTTGGAATGTATCTCCCACGCATAGGAAGGAACTACTGTACATTTTCACATTTTCGAGGTGTTTGCATGGGGTTTAAAAAAGTACTTCAAAGCTATTACTATCCAGGATATGTTGTAACAGAGTTTTGTTTGTTTGTTTGTTTGTTTTTGAGACAGAGTTTCGCTCTTGTTGCCCAGGCTGGAGTGAAACGGTGCAGTCTCGGCTCACCACAACCTCTGCCTCCCAGGTTCAAGCAATTCTCCTGCCTCAGCCTCCCGAGTAACTGGGATTACAGGCTTACAGGTGCCCGCCACCATGCCAGGCTAATTTTTTGTACTTTTAGTAGAGATGGGGTTTCACCATGTTGGCCAGGCTGGTCTCAAACTCCTGACCTCAGGTTATCCACCCACCTCGGCCTCCCAGAGTGCTGGGATTACAGGTGTGAGCCACCACACCCAGCCCAGGCTTTCTTTTTAGTTACATCCCTGCTACCTTCAGCTACGCAGAATTTCTGGGAAGAAACTCCCACAACCTCCCTGAAAGGGAGGACTGCACTTTGTTTTCATCTTTGCCTCTCTAGCCTCTAACACAATGGTTTCTCAAATAGGGGAGACTTCCCCCCACCCCAGGAGACATTTGGCAATGTCTGGAAATGTTTTTGGTTGTCATAATTTCTGCTGGCATCTGGTAGGTGGAGGCCAGAGATGCTGCTAAACAACAAATTACCTGTTCCCAAAATGTCAGCAGGGCCACCATAGAGAAGCCGGTCCTAACACAGTGTCTGATGCTGGTGCCCACTCAGGGCACGTTTGAGGAAGGAACGCAAGCCTTGAGTCACAGCTCCATGTATCTGCTGTTCCCATTGCCTGGAAGATATTCCCTCTTCCCTTCTACTTTAGCAAATTCCCTTTTCTCTTTTAAGACACAGACTCAGTATCACCTTCAGGGACAGCCCCTCTCTACACCAGAACTTGGGATCCTCTCCAGAAAGCCCCCAGGGCTCCTAGGGCTCCATACCCATGGTGATGCCAGCACTTACCCCACAACACTTGCTGGGTGGGCTAGTGTTGGGCTATAGTCTGCTCCCCAGTGGCTCATGAAGCCCACAGGAGACACAAACGCCATCTTGTTTATTTCTGTTTTCCCAGAAGCTGGTGCAAGGCCTGGAGCCTAGTTGGTTCTGGATAAATGTTTGCTTTAGCTAGCAGGCTGGATGGGTGGATGAGTGAATGGATGGATAGATGGGTGGATGGATGGATGGATGAGTGGATGGATGGATATTTTGGTAAATGAATGGATAGATAAGTGAATGATGGATGGATGGATGGATGAGTGGATGGATGGATGAGTGAATGGATGGATGGATGAGTGGATGGATGGACGAGTGGATGGATGGATGAGTGGATGGATGGATGGATGGATGGATGGATGGATGGATGGATGGATATTTTGGTAAATGAATGGATAGATGAGTGAATGATGGATGGATGGATGAGTGGATGGATGGATGAGTGGATGGGTGGATGGATGGATGGATGGATGGATGGATATTTTGGTAAATGAATGGATAGATGAGTGAATGATGGATGGACAGATGGATGAATTAATAGACATTTTGGTACATAAATGAATGGATAGATGAGTGAATGGGTGGATGGAGGGATGGATGGGTGGGTAGATGGATGGATGGATGGATGGAGAAGTGGATGGATGGGTGGATATATTAGTAGATGATAGATAGATAAATAGATAGATAGATAGATTGTCAGGAGACCTGACTACAGTCTTTCATTTGCCACATCATATCCACTATATGACTCTTGAAAGGTCAAGTAGACTCTCTGGGATTTGCTTCCCCAGAGAGAATGCAATGATTTGAGAGAGCAATGGTTTGTTTTCAAACTGTGTTGTGAGGTTCTTAAGAATTACTGGGTTTTTTTTTAAAGATATTTTTATTTCTCCAAATTTGTTATTTATCAGGAGTGATTGAAATAAAAAATATAATTTAGTCTCATCATCATCATCATGGAAATAGCTTTAAGAGAAAACTGGGCTAGGCGCAGTGGCTCAGTCCTGTAATCCCAGCACTTTGGGAGGCTGAGGAGGGCAGATCACTTGAGGTCAGGAGTTTGAGATCAGCCTGGCCAACATGGTGAATGCTCATCTCTACTAAAAATGCAAATATTAGCTGGGTGTGGTTGTGGGCACCTGTAATCCCAGCTACTTGGGAGACTGAAGCAGGAAAATCACTTGAATCCAGGAGGTGGATGTTGCAGTAGGCAGATCGTGCCATTGCACTCCAGCCTGGGCAACAGAGGGAGACTTCATCTCAAAAAAAAAAAAAAAGAAAAAAGAGAGAGAGAAACTAGTCAGATGAATATTATTGCTTCCCATTTTCAACCAGTAAACAGTTGCCACTGATAAATTGACAGACAGGAGTCTGTCAAGAATGCTCAAGCAATGTTATGTAATACAACACACCTGTTCACAGGGGGAATAAATCCTAGGAAATATGGCCCTGGGGCTGCCACAGGGAATGTCTTGGATACCTAAGAGAATGGTTGCCAGATAAAAGATAGTTACATTTAGATTTCAGAAAAACAACACTAATTTTTTAGTTTACGTTTTAAATATTATGTGAGGCATGCTTATACTAAAAAAAAAAATGTGTTCCTTATCTGAAATTGAAATTTAACTGGGCATCCTGCAATTTTACTGCCTACATCTGATGATGCTACCTGAAATGGAGGGGAGGAGAAATTGAATGTTTCCATGTTTCTCTCATTTATATGGAGTTGGCCCTTTGTATCCGTGGGTTTTGTATCCATGGATTCAACCAACCGTGGACTAAAAATATTTCAAAAATAAAATAGATGGCTGCATCTGTTCTGAGCATGTACATACTTCTTTTCTTGTCGTAATTCCCTAAACAGTATAACAACTATCTACATAGCATTTGCTTTGCATTCAATATTAAACGTGATCTGGAGAGGTGGTTTAAGGGTACAGGAAGACAGGCATGGGTGCTAGGCAAACACTACACCAGTTTCTGTTGGGGACGTGAGCATCCCTGGAGTTTGGTATCTTTGGGGTTCCTGGAGCAAATCCCTCAGCAGTACTGAGGGACAGCTGTGCTGTGTAAGGTTCTGAGGCAAAATTTGAAACCTGCTGGCAGAAAGGATCTCCAGGTCCTTCGTAGTAGCCCCCAGGACCTGTGAAGCTGGTGGAAGGAGCCCTTGCCCCAGATAGCATGGCAAGCCACAGAGGTATTCTCGGACACTGGAGTCCACCCTACCCAGCCTTGCTCTATGCTGAGGCCTCCTCTTCCAGTCCCACCAAGTCTCCAGCTGGTTTCAAGGGCAGAGGAGGAACCTAGGTCTGGAGCTCCCGAGGACAATTCCAGGCCCTTTGGTCTGCAGCCCAGCTCTGCTTTGAGAGGATGGGTAGAGTAGTCGACTAAAAAGTCAACGGCAAGAAGCCATCACAAAGCCCTGTGTGTCTGTGAATTTTTACCCACCCCCAGGAAACCAACAACTAAAGGTTTGCAAAAATCACTGGCCTCTGAAAAGAGTTCCAGCTGGAAGGCCAAGCGGTGTCAGAAAACCTAAGCTTAGCAAGGTGGCTGCCTGTGGGCACAGACAGGCCAGCGGGAAGCTGATTGGCCTCCTCAGTTACGGGAACAGAGGCCAGAAGGAGCTGCCAGCCTGGCTCCCCTCACCCAGTCCTCCATAGCCAGGTCCTCCCCAGCCCGGTTCCTCTGATCCTGGCTCCCCCAAGCTGGCCCCCACCAGTCTGGCCCTCCCCAGCCCGGCTCCCCACAGCCAGGCCCTTCCCAGTTGGTCGTCCCCATCTGAGGGCTCTGGGCTGACACCTGCCACCAGTGTCCCCTCTAGCAGCCCCTGGATTTCTGAAACCAAAGCTCTGACAGACGCGCCCTTTGGCAACTGTAAATACCTGCGGAAGCCCTGCTCTGTGACAGGGGCTGTGCTGTGAGGCACCCGCACCTGGTCCCTGACCCCAGGGGAGTCTCAGCAGTACTTCAGGGTGAGCCAGAGCAGGAGTCAGCTTGAGAAAGCTTGGGAGGCTCTCCGGAGGAGGCGGCTTCTAAGCCAGGTCCTGAAAAAGGAGAATCCTGGCCAAGTGTTGGGAGAGATGGGGGCTACAGCAGGCAGCCCAGCGCCGGAGGAGGCCGGAAGCTCAGGAATGGAGAAGGATGCTCCAATCTGCAGATGGCCTGGGCGGTGGGGGGTGAGGGAGGAGGAGGTGGCAATGACCCCTTTTTCCTGACTTACGGGGCTCGGTGGGTGGGAGCTGTGGGCTGGATTGCAGGAGTCCGGGGAGTATGGCGCTTGGAGAAATATTCCAAATGCAGTGAGCTCAGTGCCCTCACAGCCTCCCGAAGGGCCTGCCCAGAGAGCGGAGAATGCTCCCCCACCCCTCCCAGGCGCACGGCCTGACCGCTCCCACCCCCGTTAGAATTGCATGGGGAGCTTTGGGGAAGCCCAGCCCAGGCCTCACCTTCAGGGTCTGGGGCAGGAGCCAAGCATGGGTGGTTTTCACAGCTCTCCCCAGATTCCAGCGTGCAGCCAGACTGGGGAGCCTGAGGTAGGTGGATGCTGTGGCCCTGTGGAAACTGACCCACGGCCAGACAGATGCTGGTCAAACAGCCCAGCCCTTCTTCCTCAGGCACACGGACAAATGATGAATGCTGTGTGTCTGTCTTCCTGGTTACAACCCCAGGCAAGCCAGGGGAAGCCAACAGGACCCTCACTCTGGGCAGCCCAAACCCAGATCCTCCCTGCCAGGGTCTGGGTCCCCTGCGCCTCCCTCCCAGCCCCCCAGCCCTGTTTCCCTCAGCTGCCACCAGCACTTAGGTTGAAGGCAGTTGTCACTCTCAGCGTGGGTTTCCCTCCACTGTCCCTATTCCGGGACGGAATGGCCTTTCTCTGCTGAGTTGGAGGTAATGGGAAGCAAGCCTGACATTGAAGATCTGCTTGCCCTGAATAAATAAATCAAACCCGAATCCAGCCAGGGCTTTCGCTGTGCAGGTGTGGATAAGCACCCACAGTTAAGGTGGGATTCGCAGCACCAGAAACGTTCTCCAAAAATAGACTTAATAACAGATGTGGTATGCAATTATTATTTTTCTTTGGGATCTTTAAAATTCCTTCTCACAGAGAGATATTTTTGCTTGGTCAAAAATACCCTCCAGGAGCCCAAAAACTCATTTGCATTATAGTGGAGATGTGGGCCTCGCAGCCTGGGCTGGCAGTGTGACCAGGGTGGGCTTCTGTGGGGTGGAGCTGCTGTGTGTGCTGGGGGCGCTGAGGGGCCGGGATGCAGGATCCAGGATCCAGGGAGCAGGGCCCCCCTCCACCTCTCTCCCCTCCTCCAGCCCAAAGGTGAGCAAGAACCCAGAACCCACAGGAAAACAAAGGAGCTAAAATCAGCCCTGGAGGTGCTGCCAAGAGCAGAGGAAAAGAACAAGAGGCGTTATCTTTGAGAAGGAGCTGGGTGACCTTTCAGCAGGTGTGCAGCTCAGCCGAGGCTCCTGGTGCTACGGGTTAAATAAAGGAATGAGGCAGTCCTATACTCTGATACTCCAGAATATGGCCTTATTTGGAAATAGGGTCTTTGCAGATGTAGTTAGTTCAGATGAAGTTATCCTGGAGTGGGTGGGCCCTAACCCCATGTCACTGGTGTTTCCACGAGGGGAGACAGGCACAGAGATACACAGGAGAAGATGGCTCCATGACATTGGAGGCAGAGGTTGGCCCCAAATTGCCAGCAGCCACCAGGAGCTGGGAGAGGCAAGGGAGTGATTCTGCTCCAGAGTCTCTAGAAAGAGCCCGCTCTGCTGCCTTTTGCTCTAGGCCTTCCGGCCCCCAGAACTGTGAGAAATGAGTACCTGCGGGTTAAGCCGCGGCCTACGGGATTTGGCTCGGCAGGCCCAGGACACTGGAACACCTGGTCTCTCCACCCCGCGGCAAGGCTGGGCCTGCCCATCTCTGGCTGTACCCTGGGGGTGATTCACCGGCACCCCGTATTACCCATGCTGCTCTCCTCCTGACCAGAACGGTGGTCCCTGCCCTTCTGTCTCCTCTCAAGGGGAATCCAGGGCTTCCAGGAAGGAACGCCGCCGCCTCTAGCAGCCAAGAGAGCTGGGCTCTGAGCCGGATTTCCCGCTTCCCAACGCAGCAGGCCATCTGTGGCAAGTCCCCTAGACTCTCAGCCGCAGCTCCTTCATCTGTAGAGTGGAGCCATGAGCACACAGGAGTGTTGCAAGCTTGTCCAACCCATGGGCCACAGGCGACATGGCCCAGGATGGCTTTGAATGCCACCCAACACAAATTCGTTAAACTTTCTCTTAAAACATGATGAGATTTATGTATGGGCCTTTTTTTTTTTTTTTTTTTTTTTTTAAACACGTCAACTATCATTCGTATTTGTTTCGTGTTTATGTATTTTATGTGTGACCTAAGATAATTCTTTTTCTTCCAACGTGGCCCAGGGAAGCCACAGACTGGATACCCTGGTTTAGAGGATGGAAGGGAACAGTGGGAAGGGCCTCTCCCACCTCCATGACGAGGCACCCACCGACTCCACCTGGAGATGGAACCCTGCTTCCTGTTCCCCACTCCTGGGAGAAGCGAACACACAGGTGGGCGGGTCTGATGAAAAGCTGTTTCCACCCTGCCCTGTTTTAGCTAGTCCCCCATTGGGTCTGGTGTCCAAGCCCTGCCTCCAGAGTCCAGTCCCACCTCCTACCTCACTTGGAGAGAACGTGGGAGGGGCGCACTCCTTAAGAAGTGACAGGGCAGCTTGGGACCACTTCATCCTCGAGCACAGCTTGTACCAAAGCAGGGTGAGGGTGGGTGAGGGTGGGTGCAGAAGGCTAGGGGCCTGAGGGTCCAGCTCACTCAAGCATGCCCACCTGTCTCCGGCACTGCCTCCACCTCTGAAAGCTTCCCTCCATGGGCCAGTGTCATCTCGAAGAGGAACTGTGATTGCTTTATTTTGCTTAAATGCATTCTCTCCACCTGCCCTGTCCACAAATGCTAGTTGAGTGAGAAGAGACACGGGTTAGTAACAGATAAGCCAGCCACCTCTTCCATGCTCCTGGTTCTGTAGCAGGGAACAGGACAGGTCCTGGCTGCACTGAACTACTTACTGGTAAAGAGGGCAATGAAGCCTCTCAAGTGAAACCACTCAAGCCTCCGGCTCAGGGCGGTTCTAGAGGGGAGACCCAAGCCCAGTGGCAGCCCTGGCTTATTAGAGATGCACTCTTGGCCCCCACCCATGGAGGCAGAATCTGAGGGTGGGACTGGCCTCTGCTCAGGAGTCCCTGGGTGCTTCTGACACTCGCTCCCAGGGATCGCCTGCCTGCCTTGTTTCACACCTTGTTTTGTGCACAAGGGGACCTCATGACACCATCCCTCCAGCTCTCAGAGGACGGTCCCCAGTGCAGCCCTGGAAGGTGGCTCAACAAAAAAGACCTCCATAAGGCCAGGCCTGGAGCTCCAGTGGCCCAGAGCACTGTGGGCTAAATGCAGACGTGGTCACTGGAGTGAAAGCTGGAAGAACAAAATCCACAAAACCAAGCCTTCCTGTAAGCCTCAACAGCCAACCGGATCGGCTGAATAGCAATTAGGAACTCAACCGACAGCTCACATCTGAGCCCAGTCAGAACAATGCAGCTAAACAATAGTGGCCCAGTGAGCCCCTCCCCACCTGCCCAAAGATCCCAGAGATCAAGGGGTCCTCGCAGTCCCCAAGACCAAACTGTCTGCGCAAGCCACAGATGGATAAGTGGTGCTATCTGCCCCACCCATAACTAGTTGGCAAGGTAGGAAGTCAGTTTAGATCTGGTGGTAATGGTGAAGTTTATGCCCTTGGAACCGTGGGGACCTGGGTTCAAATCCTGACTCTGCTGCTCCTAGCTCTGTGAACTTGAGAAAGACAGTAGCCTCCGTTTCTTTGTCTGAAATGGGAATCTGGGGATGTGGGGAAGGCAACGCCCCTCCACCTATTCATGTCAGCAAGACCATCTGAGATAGGAAACAATACCTATCTCATCTGATCCTTGTCAGTAATTAAATAGTGCGTGTGAAATATTTGGTGACAGCTCTGTCATGGCTCACCAAGCATCTTGGATTTTGAGTCAATGATCTCACTTCTTCCACCCAAGGAAGGTTCAGGACACTTTCCACCCAAGCCTCCACCAGAACCTAAGCTTCATCTGCATCTCCAGATCAGCGTTGGCGAGCAATGGGCTTCTGATTCATTGGAGTAAACGGTCTACACGTCAGTAAATTAAATTTCAGATTCAAAGATAATCTAAGAATCAGAATTTCATGTTGCTAATGCAATGCCCTTTGATTCCCAGACCCAAAGGCTGGATAGCTGAATGGGAGTCCAGCTGTTGAAGCGGTGGGAGGGCCAGCAGGTCTGGGGAGCAGGGAGCGGGCAGATAGGAGAGGCACACAGAGAGAAGTGGGCTGGGAGCAACCGGAGGGCCCGGGCCCATGCAGGGCGTCTTCTCAGATCCTGTGTATGGGGCTTGGGGAGGGGCCAGGTGTCTGCAAAGTCCCTGTAGACCTGTCACCAGCATCTCCTATCGTCAGCATCTTGTATGACCAGGTACGTTGGTCACAACCAGAAAAGCAACATTGCTGCAATGCTATTGTTAATTAAACTTCAGACCTGACTCAGATTTCACTAATCTTTCTTCTGAGGTCCCTTTTCTGTCCAGGACACTATAGGACATCTCGGCTTCCTCCTGGCTGTGGTGATTTCTCAGCTTTTCCCCATCTGTGATGACCTTGATGGTTTTGCGGGGCACTGCTCAGGTGTTTTTTTTTTTTTTTGGTTTCTTTCTTTCTTTTTTTTTGAGACAGAGTCTTACTCTGTTGCCCAGGCTGGAGTGCAGTGGTGCAATCTCTGCTCACTACAACCTCTACCTCCTGGGTTCTCCTGCCTCAGCCTCCCGAATAACTGGGACTACAGGCATCTACCACCACACCCGGCTAATTTTGTAGGTTTCACCATATTGGGCAGGCTGGTCTCGAACTCTTGACCTCGGGTGATCTGCCCCTTGTTGGGGCTCTGTCTGCTGTGTTTCTCATTGGTAGAATGGGTGATGGGTTTGGGAGGAGGAGCAGGAAGGCAATGCCCCTCCACCCATGCACAACAGTATGACCACGTGTCATCCACACGACTCTCACTGCTGACGCTGGCCTTGGTCACTGGCAGAGGCTGTGCTTGTCACGTGTCTCCACCGTGGAGTTACTTACCTTTCTCCAAAAGGGAATGTTAGTGTTTCCTATGGACTCAAACTCACTGGGGAAGGGGCCCATCACTGGGCCCAGAGACATCACTGAGATGCGCTGATTGCCTGTTCTTACCTGTTCAGGAGGGTGCTGGTGTCTGCGGAGGCCACCGTCCCAGAGGCTCCTAGGAAGCTCCTCCGACTCCTGCCCTGTCTCCGTCTCCTCTCTGTGGGGCACAGACTCTCCCCAGGCCTGAGAGGAAGGAGCAGCAGAACTGGCTGTCTGCCCTGAGGTCCTCAGCCTCCCTCTTATGGGGCCTCAGCCAGGGGCCCCAGCCTCACAGTTGGACTCCGTGCAGGGGCCGTTTGTCAGAGACGAGGGGAGAGAAACGGAGCTGAAACCGGTCAGCAGGAAGCCGAGGGAAGCAGGTCTGTGGCTTCGCTGCCCTTTTCAAGTATTTATCTCTCAGCCCTGCCATTCTTTACTTTCAAGAATGGGCTATATCTTAAAACGTGGGCTTGATTTAGTGCTAATCAGGGCAATTGTCTAAACCACCAAGAGCCCTGATTTTAATTAAAATGACAAAGATGGGTGGGCCGGGAGCTGAATGTCCTGTTTCCCTCTGGCCCTTAGAGAGAAAGGAATGGGACATCCGGATTTAGGAATCCAGTCCTCACCAGAGGTCCAAAGTCAGGCTTGCTCTTGGGGAGCAGGGGACGTCCCCACTTCTTTCCCTCCAGGAGCCCTGAGGTCAAGCTGTGAGGGACCCCGCACCATGCTCCTGGCCCCTTTCCCACCTTCCCTGCTCTGTCTCCCTCCTTCCCTTCCCCTTTCTGGGCCTGGGTGGATCTTTTCCAGAATCCTCTTCCTTCTCCAAAATGATGGCTGTCCCCAGAGAGAAGCCCCAGTGCCACTTTGAAGTTTGGTTCATGTTATGGGCTGGGTGTCTGTGTCCCCCAAATGTTTTTAGTTGAAGTCCTAGGCCCCCAGGACCTCAGAATGTGAGAGTTTCAGAGATAGGGTCTTCTCAGAGGTCACTAAGGTAAAAATGAGGTCTTTGGGATGAGCCGTAATCCATGGTGACTGGTGTCCTTAAAACAAGAGATTAGGACACAGACATCCCCAGAGGGATGACCACATGAGGACGCCGGGAGGAGACGCCATCTGCCAGCCCAGGAGAAAGGCCTCAGGAGAAACCAGCCCTGCCTCCACCTGCACCTCGAAATTCCAGCCTCTGGGACTGTGAGGAAATCAATCTGTGTCGTTAAATCCCACGCAGCCCATGGGATTTCACTGCGGCCGCCTCAGCTGAGTCACAGGGGTCCGGAGTCTGCACTGTTCATGCCTGATCACGTTCTACATCCTCCCGCCTGGACATGTAGACCCTCGGTCTGCCTTCAGCAAGGATCCTATGAAGCCAGCTCAGCAAGAATCCCCCTGCCCTTGCCGTCGAAGGCAGCTCCTCTTCATCACTTTCCACCCACCGCCCCTCCCTCTGCTTACCTGCGGAACATCCCCACTGTCTGTCTATTCACAGTTGAGCTCAGTTCCACACTAACGTCTTTTTCTCCGATTGTGGGAGCTTGAATGAAATCAGCCTGAAACACAGTGAGCAGCAGAGCTAAGGCTGGCCACTGTTGAAGGGCTGGGGCGCTGCCTCTGGGCGCATCTTCATTAGACTCCCGGGAAGCAGGTGTCTTCTACTTTTACAGAGTAACACGAGCTTTCTGTTTTCCACTCACCTTCCCAAGAAGTGTTGTGTGTGAAGGCCCAAGATGCCCTTATTCCTCTCTTCTCGGTAGGGTTTCATTGAAGTCCACCGGGGAATTTGGGGCAGCAGGACTCAGGCGGGGGTCTCATCCCAGAGCCGAGGAAGACAGACTCAGTGGTCACAGGAAAGTGCACATGGTTGCAAAGAAGCAACGGGAGCGACGTTCACCTTTCCTGGCATCTGCTTCTTTCCGAGGAGGCACCAGTCCCAAGGCACACAATGGAACGCTGCTCAGTCCCAGGAAGGAACGGAGTTCCGACGCTTGGTGCAACATGGGTGGACCTGGAACGCGTGGTGGGTGAAAGAAACTAGTCACAAAGACCCCATATTACATGATTCCATTCGAGTGCAATGTCCGGATGTGGAAACCCACAGGGACATGCAACCAAGCAGGGGTCACTTAGGGCTGAGAGGAGCGGGGATGGGCAGTGACAGGCGACGGGGATGGGACTTCTTTCTGAGGGAATGAAAATGTTCTCAAATTGACTGTAGCGATGGCTGCACTTCTCCATAAATATGCTACAAAGCCTTTGAACTGTGCACTCTGATGGGTAATTGTATAGCATGTGAATGTATCTCAATAGAGCTATTTATTGAAAGGTTAGCTGAGGAGACACACACCCACACATTCACCCACATGCCGGGACACGCAGCGACAGCCACTTCCTCTTCATGGCATCATCATCATCCTGAAAATAAGATTTGAATTCCAGATGAATGAAAATTGTGTTACTTACTATAAACATGTCCCATAAAATATATGGGACATAGTAATGAGCCACTGAGGGAGACCTTTCTACTCCCTACCCTAGGCGTCAGAAACCGGCTCCTCTTCCAACAGACAATAACAACAACAGTGTATTCATAACAACGCGTAACAGCCTGAAACACAGTGAATGGCAGGGCTAAGGGTGGGCGCTATTGAAGAGCTGGGACGCTGCGTTTCGTGGCGTCTTCATTAGACTCCTATGAAACAGGTGTTTTCTTCTTTTATAGAGTAGGCCAAGGGAGCTTAGAGAGGTTGCACCTTGCCAACATGTACGTGCTCTTAAGCGATGGGCTGAGATTAAATGGGCTCATTAGAGCCTCTCGCACAATTAGGAAAACGGGCTCACACCCAGCTGGGGGCCCAGATTGTGCAGGGACAGGGTAGAGGCCACGGGCTGTGGGCCCACAAGTCTGCTCATGGACACAGCCCAAGGGTGGACAGCTCGGATCTCCTCCTTACCGACCTCCCAGAGCAGGAGGTGCCAGGACAGGAGCCGAGAGGCTGAGCTTGCCCACAGGTCCCTGTGAAGACGCGGCTCCCCACCCAGAAGTCCCTGAGTCCCTCCTCAGTCTTCGCAGACCAGAGTTGAATTCCCAAATCCGAGAAGTGTGACAGAGCACCAGAGGAACCGGTCAGGCTGATAACTGCAAAGTCCTCAAATCGGAATGACTCTTAGGAGCCTGTGGCTCATCTGCAGGCCGCTCCAAGGTGGCTTCTGGGAGGGGCAGGTCTGGGCCTACCCCGATCTGCCTCTGTGGGTCTGGGGTCAGGAGGACAAAGCCCCTGGTGGGGTTTTGAGGCTCTGCAGCACCAAATGCCCCCATTGTTTTTCTTTGTTCTTGCTGTTGCTGTTGTTTTTGAGACGGGGTCTCCCTCTGTTGCCCAGGCTGGAGTGCAGTGGCACGATCTTGGCTCACTGCAATCTCTGCCACCCGTGCTCAAGTGATTCTCCTGCCTTAGCCTCTCAAGCAGCTGGGATTACATGGCACATGCCACCACACCCGGCTAATTTTTTGTGTTTTTAGTAGAGATGGGGTTTCACCATCTTGGCCAGGCTGGTCTTGAACTCCTGATCTCATGATCCACCCGCCTCGGCCTCCCAAAGTGCTGGGGTTAAAGGAGGCAAGCAGCTTTTCTGTAGGAAGTACTGCCAGACCTCCACGAAGGGAAAGGAAAATGAAGACATAAGTGCTTTTCTAAAAAGCATCTATTAGAGAGAGGTGGGGGGTGGAGAGAGAGAGAGAGAGAGAGAGAGAGAGAGAGAGAGAGAGAGACCAGTCCTGCTGACAGCTGAGATCCTTACTATAATATTTGCAGAAACCTCATCTGGGAAATCCCTCATCTGGATTGGTTCTCCGTGTGCCCCGTTGCTTTCATCTCGTGGCTGGATGTATGGAAGGGAGGGAGGGGGAGGAAGGAGGGGAATTGACTCTGGAGCCTACAGACAATCGGGTGAGTTAGGAAGGAAGGCTAACAGCTTGAGTCAGGAGTTCACTGACATCGTCTTGAGCGGTGAAGTAAATAAGTGCTTAGAGAAGTGAAACAACTCAGAGTTAATGTGTGCACTAAGTAACTCGGGTGAATCCAAACCAGAACTGCATCACTCCAAACCACGTGCTTCTGAGCCCATGATATCTTGATAATAAATTCCTTGAAAACAACTACACATCTCTTTCTAAGACAGGACTTGGTGTATAGTAGGTGCAGCATTATCACCACAGTCACCCACGGGTCCTCCCCCATGCCGCGTGCACCATCCACCACCACAGGTCCCCACGGGTCCTCCCCCATGCCAGGTGCAACATCATCACCAGGGTTACCCATTGGCCCTCCCCTGTGCTATGGCTCTGGTCGTCCCCCACTTGGGGCTGCCTCCCTTCTTGGGTCAGACTCTTCACTTCTTTGAATCATGATCAGATGAAGATTTGTGACTATCGAAGCAATTGGTCAAAGGGGCCCACCTACCTTTTAATCCCAGTTAATCGCATCACACAGAGAATGTTACCAGACCACACAGAGCCCTCTGCCTGAGCTGCAAAAACTTACCTCGTCCAGACATCCTGGGCTGAGGCCCAGTGCCATCTTACCCTCAAAGTGATTGCGGATGAACAAGGATGGAGGGGTTGCCTGTGGTCTTTCTCCCCAGATTCCCCTTGCTTGGGTCCTATCCCCTTTGCTTTGTGACAGGCCACCCTCTTGGGAGACAGATGAAGGGTAGGGGGAGGCTATAACTCCCTCTTAAAATGACCTTTTCCAGGGGTGGCACTTTGAGACCCTCAGTGGCAGAATTACTTACAACCTCTCAATGGTGAGTCTTCATCAGCTCCTCCTGCCAAAGCCCCTGAGTGGCTCTTAGATCTTTCCCTAAATAGACCAGGGAGCTGAGGATGGCCAAAATGTGGGTGCTCAAACCGGAGTGTGGAACCTGAGTGAGGACCTGCATCTCTGGCCATCCATGGCCACCCACAACCACCCTCGCCAGCCCAGACTCGCAGGAGAGCTCCAGGGAAGATGGTGGCACCATTGCCTCTGCGCTCTGTTCCTGCAAGGATGTTCCAGGGATGTCCAGCAGGGAGTCCTGGCTCTGGGTCCTGAGCCCCCTTGAGCTGGGCTGGAGCTGGAGACTCTCAGATCAACTGGAAACCCAGTGGCCACTTCATAAGCAGGTGGGAAGCAGGTGATGTAAGCATTGTTACCGCCCAAGCCACGGAGCTCTTTACTGAGGAGCCAGTGGGGATTATCGGGTGAAGAAATCGAATCTGCCTGCGTGTGGATGAGAGAAAGTCGATTTGAGGGCTGGGGGTGGGCTGTGAGGTCTCAGCAGAAACTGCGGTTGCCAGGATGTGGGGTGAGTCCTGGCCTCTCTGTGGTGGCCACCCGTACTTCAGGGTCCTTGTCTGTCAAGTGGGACAAACGCTGCAGCCGCCCCCTCCCTGGTGCTGTGAAGAGCTAAAGAAACAGCGGCGGTGCAGGCTCTGGACGCTGGAAAGCTCTGCACTTACGGGAGGTGTGATTGCATCCATTTATTACCTGGGAAGTCCCTTCCAGCCAAATCCATTTCAAACCAATTAAACTGAAAAATGGCCACGGAGATTATACGTTCGAAACCTATGAAGCTGTTACTCTTGGGCTTCAGGATCTGCTTTTGTGGGGCTCCATCTGAGTCTACTCAGCCTGCCTGAGGTCAACTGAATAATGACCTCCAAAGATACCAGGCCCTAATCCCCAAAATCTGCAAATGCTGCCTTATATGGAAATGGGGTGTTTGGAGTGTGATGAAAGCTGCTGAAATGGGAGGTGATCCTGGATCATCCGGGTGGGTCCAATGTTAGATGAGGGTCCTTATCAGACGGAGCTAGAGGGAGAGGTGATACAAGCAGAGGCCACGCCAGGATGCAGGCAGAGGTTGCAGGGGGAGCGTGGCCACAAGCTAAGAAATGCCTGGAGTCCCTGGAAGCTGGAGGAGGCAGGAAGGATCCTCCCCTAGAACCTCTGGAGGGAGCACAGGCCTGCGACTCCTCCCTCTTGGCCTCTGGCCTACAGAACTGGGGGAGAATCAATCTGTGTTGTTCTGAGCCCTCGTTGTGGGGTTATTTGTTGCAGCAGCCGCATCGAACATGTATGGAGAAGCCTGGACTGGACATCTTCCCTGTCCCCATGGCCCCGAGGGTCCCAGCTTCAGTCCTGGATGGCCGAGGAGATGGTCCCCAGGGCCCAGGATGTGCAGGGTCCCTGGGGCTGCCCTGGGCAGTTCTCCACCTGCTTGGACTGGTCTGTGGCTCCTGTTGGTTGACGTTTCCTCTGCTGGGCCCTGCCAGTTCCTCCACTTCCTCAGGAAATGGTGACCTCAGCCGAGCCTGTTTTCTGGCAATTTCTGAGGTGTGAAAAAGAGGGTGTTATGCACACCCGAACTGAAACTTGCTCCTAAAATAAGACCCAGGAAAGTCTCGCCGTCACTGGAACCCTGTGCAAGTGACTGCTTGTCTACCAAGCCCTAGGGTGTGTCTTGCATCCACGAGTGGTTCAGGCAAAGCTCTGCACAGCCACTCAACTCCCTCGGTCCCAAAATGTCTCATTTTGCCGGCGGTCTCTGGGCCAGACCAGTGGGGAATGAGGGAGGGTGCTTTGTTCTTAGGATCTACGGGCTGGGCTGGTGGCTGCCCCTGAGCCCTGTTATCCTGCAGAGGAGCCCACAGTTGCTGTAAACTCTCCTCGGGTGAATGAGGGGTGAGCAGCTGGACACGCTGCGCAAAACAGGATGGGCTGAGCTCCAGGGCCCAGAACCTTCCAGCTTGAGGGCCGTGGGGTTGTGGTGGACAATGGCGCACATGTCAGACTTCAGGGCAAAGCACTCCAGGGCAGCCACCAGATTCAGGTCACATGCTCTCCACCCTCAAGTCTCTGGAGGTGGGTGACGCTCATGCATAGTTGCCCTGGGTCAAAGGGGTTTGTTTCTATGGTCCCAAATGCCCCCCTGAAGACCCTGCCTGTTTCTCATACAGCCGTTTCTGGGTCCTCCACTCAACACGTATTAACTGAGCAGCTGTGACATGCCAGGTCCAGCTCGGGGCTGGACACAGCTGGAGTTGCATGGCCCTGGTCCCTCCTCTGCCCTATGGGCTTTGCAAGCAGCAGCTCAGAGATCAACCCCACAGCCTGCCCTGGGACTCCTGCTCCAGCCCCTGCAGATCCCCTCTGGCCTTGGCTCAAAGCAGCAGTGGCCACGGTGCCAGTGGACGGTGGCCCTCAAGCTTCGCCTGGGACGCCGTTGAGCAGCTCCTGGTGCTGGGCTTGGAAGACGCTGAAGTAATAATTTGCACTCCCCTTCCGGTAAGACACATCTGACCAGGAAAAGGTGGTTTAATGACTTTCTGCTGGGCCAGAATTTCCAGAAAACCTCTTCACGATTGGATTCTGCACTTTTATCTCTTAAGCCCTAGAGTTTTGTGAGTGTACGAAGGGATGGGGGAGAAGCTCGACTTAATTTTGCTTGGATGCCTTTTTCCTGTACGAAGTCAGGTTTTACGTGAGTTAACTTGAATACGATGATAATCAAAAGCCCTTGGTTAGAAGCCTCTTTCCTCCACAGATTTCAAAGCATTTTCATACTGAAATATAGGGATTTCTTGGCAGATTGGACTCTCCCAGCAGGCTATGCATCATCTTTGTGCACTCGGAATAACAATCATTACAGCAATAATAATAATATCAGCTCCCATTTGTATAGCGCTTTATGGCTTACGAAGCACTTACACATCTTTCTTCTCATTACATCCCTGCAGAAACCCCAGAGAAGGATGGAAGAGGCATTCGGGCTCATGCTGTGGAGGAGAGGTGGGCAGGCCATGGGGTAGAGGCAGGCCTCAGGGTGCATCCAGATGAAACCCTGGCCTTCAGGCCCCTCCATCAGAACTGCCTCAACCCCACCAGTGACCCAGACCCGATCTCGGCCCCTCTCCATGCCCCACTACCCAGGTCTTCAACACCCAACTTCTCTTGGCCTTCCTGGGTCTTCTACTTCTCTGACTTCCTCCTCAGCCTTTCTCATGAGAGCCACCCCCAACTTCTGGCAACACCCTGGAGACAGGTTGGCCGTGCAGTTGAAGGCAGGAGCCACAGTGGCCCTGGTCCCTAGGGACACCCCGTTCGAGTGGTGCCAGCCTCCAGGTCAGAGCCAAAACACCTTGGAAAGCACCTGGCCCATTTCAGATTTGGGGAAAGCAGAAAGAGACAGACCCAGAACTGCGGGTCCCTGGACTTCCCACAGCTCACTTGGACTCCAGGGTTCAGGCTAAGCCAGCTGAGTTCACCTGCCTGTGCCGAGGCTGTGCCCTATGACATTGTAACCTGGAGTGTTTCCACGACTTCCCGTCGGCTCACCCTGCCTTTCAGGACCCATGGTGCACCCCAGCTGCGCTCACCTGCCTGTGCCGAGGCTGTGCCCTGTGATATTCTCACCCTGGGTGTTTTGGGGAGGATACACAAAAGGTAGGACATTGTGTGGAGAACAAAAGACATACCTCTTAATATGTGCAATGGGACCTCTGTTCTATAAAAAAACAAAAACCACTGGATTGAAAAAAAGAGTGGAAGGAAGTGTGTGAGCTGCTGTGAGGACCAACCCCCAGAAGCAGTGGGGAGAGGCAGAAGAGCCAGCGGGCTTGGATGTGATCACAGCTGCACGATGGGATCACAGACAGGCCACCTCAGCTGTCTACGCCTGAGTCTCCTTGCCAGTAAAGTGAGGCTCAGAAGGCCTTCACTGAGAATCACTTGCTCAGTTTTCGGAAGAATTAAAGGATGATACCTGTGTGCCCAGCATGGTGTGTGCCCCACACGTACACGCCCTCCCTCCCCAGCAGCTACAATAGTGATCTCTGCTTGGTGAGATTATGGCCACTTATTTTCTTTTTTACACCATGTCTGTATTTTCTCAACTTTCTATCATGGCTATGTGTTACTGTCATAATCAGGAAAACAATAGCCAACTTGAAACCTAGCTACAGTCCCCATCTAACACAGTTCTGACGGGAGGTGTCTGAGCATGCCTGCTTCCCCGCCGGAGGGATGAATTTCATGCCACAAGACCTCAGCCCTGCAAAATGAGCCTCCTCAGCCCTGGGGGCACTTTCCAGAGGGGAGCCTGGTCTGTGCCTCTGTCCTGCTGGCAGCAGCTTTTCGGCCTCTCTTGCTAATCAGGGCCTGTGACTCATTACTGTGTTTCTGAAGAGAACACCTCACCTCTTCAGAGTGGAGCAGCCCATGTGGGGCTGTGACAGCTGCCATGGTCAACCCCGCAGCTGCTCCCCATGCCCCCCACTTAATAATGGGTGAGGCCGATGACAGCCTCCTTGAAATGGAAATATTGACCTACATGCTTCAAAGCAAGCGGGGAGATTGTGTTTGCCGGCATCGCATTCCCTGTCACCAGTGTTGCCTTTTTAAAGCACTGTGAAGGGTATTTGTTCCCAGAATTTCTGACAAATTTCTGCCACCTGCCACCACCTCATCTCAGCGCTCACTCGGGAGATGTGCATTTCACCGATCACCTGCTGCAGGCTGCACTGGAACGGGGTGACTGCGAGGCCAATCACACCTCCCACCGTAGAAACCGGATCACAGGACCTGGGAAGGGGCTCCGGAGGGCCCAAGAAGGTGTTCCTGGGGGGTAATGGTGGTGTGGGATCTCTGAAAGGAGTGGCCTGGATGTTAGTGGTGTTCCTGGGAGAGGAAGGAAGACCGTGGAGATGTACAGTGTTGGGTGCTGCCTCTCCGTGGACCGGAAGGAAAAATGTCCAGTCAAGGAAGCAAAGGTGGGAGGGAAGAGAGGAAGCTGAAGAGGTGGGCTGGAGTCCAGCACGGTGACGCGGGACACTAATTCAGACCGCCGTGTGGACAGAGGCGAAGGGGATGGACCGTGGGGACAAGCGGGGGATGGCAGACTCCTGTCGGGAGATCTTCGGGCTCCCGACATCACATCTGTTGCCTGGCTTCGTGCCTCCTGCAGGGTTCAATAAAGAAGACACTGTCTCCACTCACTGAGCTTATGAGGCTGATGGCCCTGGTTCTCATACTTTAGTGCACAAAAATCCACCGGGGAGTGTGAGAATGGAAGCTTCTTGGGCGCCGGCCCAGGTACAGCTGGAGCAGCTATGTTAACATCAGACGAAGGAGACGCCAGAAGAATTGTCAGGGATAAAGGCAACATTACATCATGATAAAAGACTCGATTTTTCAAGGAGACATACAAATCTGAAAGATATACTTAATAACACAGCTTCAAAATACCTGAAGCAAAAACTGAGAGAACTGAAAAGTGAACTAGACAAATCCATAATTACCTTGGAGATGTAAATGATTCTCTCTCAGTACTTGGCAGAAAATCAATGAGGATGTGGATGACCTGAACAGTACTGTCAGCCAACTTGGCCCATCTGGCATCTCTGGTACACTCTGCCCAATGTCAACAGAATACATGTTCTTAAGGGTATGTGTGGAAGCTTCCCTAAGACAGACCATATTATGAGCCATAAAAAAAATCCTACATTTAGAATAGAAATAATATAAAGTATGTTCACATACTATAGCCTTAAAATGAAAATCAACAAAAGAAAGATACATGGAAAATCCACAAGTATTAGGAATTAAACAACATCTTTCCAAAGGACCTATGAGTCAAAGGAGAAATCTCAAGGTAAATTTAAAAATACTTTGAACTGAATGAAAGTAAAAATACATTGTGTCAAAATTGGTGGGATGCAGCTAAAGCAGTGATTACAGGAAAATGTATAGCTTTAAATGCTTATACTAGAAAAGAAGGAAGGTCCCAAATCAGTAATCTGAGCTTCTACTTTAAAAATCTAGAGAAAGAAGAGCATAGCAAACCCAAAGCAAGCAGGAAGAAGGAAATAGCAATAAGAGTAGAAATCAATACAACCAAAGAGACAACTCTATTAAGTCAAAACTTGATTTTTTTATTTTTTTTATTTTTTTTATTTTTTGAGACGGCGTCTCGCTTTGCCACCCAGGCTGGAATGCAGTGGTGTGATCTTGTCTCACTGCAAGCTCCGCCCCCTGGGTTCCCGCCATTCTCCTGCTTCAGCCTCCCAAGTGCCTGGGACTACAGGCGCCCGCCACAACGCCCAGCTAATTTTTTTGTATTTTTAATAGAGACGGGATTTTACCATGTTAGCCAGGATAGTCTCGATCTCCTGACCTAGCGATCTGCCTGCCTTGGCCTCCCAAAGTGCTGGTTCTTTGAAAACACTGATAGAATTGATAAACCTCTGGCCACACCAACGAGGTGAGAGATAGGACACACATAAATATCAGGAATGAAAGAAGCGTTTTCACTACTGATTACAAATATTACAAGGATGACAAGAGAAGGCTATGAACAGCTCTCTGCCTATTAATTTGATTACATAAATAAAGTGAACCGATTTCCTGGAAGATGAAAAATTATTAAACTTACTCAAGAATAATAGATAACCAGAACAGTCCTATATCAAATAGAAAAATTAAATTAATAGTTTAAAGTATCCCTCAAAATAAAACCTATGGCCCAAATGATTTTACTGGTAAATTGCAATAACATTGAAGGAATAAATAATACCAATTCTACACAATTTCTTCCAGAGTGTAGAAAAGGAGAAAATACTTCCCAACTCATTTTATGAGGCCAGCATTATTCTAACGTCAAAGTAAGACAAAGACAATACAAGAAAAAAACCAAAAACAAAAAACTACAGAGCAATATTTGTAATACACAGAGATGCAAAAATTCTCAAAATATTGACAATTTTAATCGAGCAATACGTTAAAAAGATAACATGTCGTGACTCAGTGGGGCTCAGCAAGGATAGTTTGGTATTTGAAAAGCCAATCAGTATGATTTACCATAGGAACACATTAAAGAAGAAAAAACATAGAATTATTGCAATAGTTGCAGAAAAAGTATTTTGTAAACTTCATTACTGATTCATGATAAGATCTTTCAGTAAACTAGTGTAGAAAGAAAGTTTCTTAACTTTATAAAAGCCATCTACAAAAATCCTACAGCTAACATCATACTTTACTGGTGAAATCCTGAATTTTTTTTTCCCTTAATACTGAGAGCAAGGTAAACACGACCTTGTGTCTAAAATATTAAAGAAATTTCAACACTCAACCACAAGAAAACAAAAATCTAACAAAGAAATTCAACAGAAGAAGACATGTAGATGGTGAGTAAGCCTCTAAAAGACCCTCAACATCATGAATCATTAGGGAAATGAAAGTGAAAGCCATGATAAGATGCCATTTCATATTAAATGCAAGGGCCAATGTTTTTAAAAAAAAAACTGACAATGCTAAATGCTGACAAAGAGGCACAGCAACTGGACCTTTCACACACTGCTGGTGGGATACAAATGCTCCAGCCACTTTGCAAAGGTGTGGCCATTTCTTTTGAAGTCAAACATACCCTTACTATTATATGACCCAGCCATCCTACTCCTAGATGCTTACCTAAATGAACTGAAAACCTATAGTCACAGAAAAATAAGTATGCAAACAATTACAGCAGCTTTATTTACAAACACAGTGACTTTCTTCCAGAGAACACAGGCCTGCCCTGATCTTGGGTCACTCGGAAAGGCCCGGTGATCAAAAACTGAAAACACTTAGATACGGGTGTGGCAAGGATAAACCGACCGTGGTGCTTCCATACGGGGGAGAGTACTCCACAAGGAAAAGGAGCAAAGCATTATTAATGCAACAGCATGAGGGTGTGCACCCTATGCTGCTGGAGCTCAGCCCCAAAGGAGGGAAGCCAGGCCTCAAAGGCTGTGTACTGTATGACTCCATACATAGGAAATCCCAGGAAAGGCAAAATTATAGAGATGGAAATCAGAGACGGGGTTACCAGGAGTTAGGATGAAGAGAGATTGACTACAAAAGGTCAGCACAAGGGAATCTAGGGGGGAGTTTTCCGTTCTATTATGGGTCTGTGTTGGTGGATACATGACCATCAATTTGTCAAAGTCCATAGAACTCAGCCTGACACAGTGAAATTAACTGCACGACTGGCAGGCTAAGTACTGGCCCAAGGTCCTAGAGCTCAGAAGGCCACTGGGGTCAGCTTCACACCATGTCCAGGCATCCTTGCCCCTCGCACACACAGACACACACACATACACACACACACACACTTCTTTACTCCATCAGCTGAGGAGGCCAAGAAGCAACAACACCGCAATAACGACAGCACCCCTAGCACCCAGATCTTGGTGTCTAGCACCATTTTCCAATTAGAGAACCAGGGCATCTTGGAGAAATGGCTGCTTCTAAAACTGGGGCAAGATGAGAGTGGGGCATAGACTTGTAGTACCATAAGGTAATGAAATACCCCAAAAAAGAAAAGTTCACGATGGCAGGGACGTGTCACAGAGGCACAGGAGCCGGCAGCAGGGGGTCCCAATGGCCACAGCTGGAAAAATTGGAACAACAAAGTAAAGTAGTATCAGATTATAACCTAAGGTATAGAATAAATGTCCATGAGTCCATTTGGTTATAAATGAGTGACAAAGTCAATCAATAAATGAGGAAGAAGAGATCTTTCCCATGCAAAACCATTCCATAATTTATGCCCTCATGGAGGTGACACAAAACTCCCCACCCCTTAAGACTGGGCTGAGCATAGAGACTTCCTTCCAGACAGCACAGGCCTGTTCCTGATCTGGGGCCACTTGGACAGGTCCAGTAGCCAGGGGATGCTGCTGCTACCCCATGGCCCTTTCCATCTTAGCAGGTGGGCTGGGCAGAGCCTGCCTCTTGGGGCTGAAGGGCCAGCACTCGCTTGATAGACTCTGGGCCAGTGGCTGGCCAGTGGCCCACCAGTCATGTTTGTAGAAAATGACGTATATGGTGGTCCATTTTCAAATTAGAAAGCCTCACAGAGGCTTGGGTCATCGGACTACAAGAGAACAAGGTACACTAAGCCCCTGTCTAAATACCCAGCACCTGCTTTTCGGGACTGGAGGCAGAGAGTGATGCTTCAGGGTGGGCTCAGGGGGCTAAGCAGCACCACCTCTGCAGCGGGGAGGCCAGGCCCGTCCGACCCCGTACCGGCTGCCTGCACTCTTTCCCGGCCGAGCTCGCTGGAGTGTTGGGAAGATGCCCCAAACACTGGAGCCCGGTGCCGCCCACCCTGAATCTCAGGGAACTTTCAGAGCGCTGCAGCCTGGCTGGAAGCTGCAAATGAGCATGAAATATGATAGCCAGAGCCTCATGGCCTCTGCCGTGCTGCCCTCATGAATATGCAGCCGCTGCTACCTCGATCGCCCTCTGCGGCTCTCCTGGGAGCAGGCGGCCACGCCAGATGCTAAGGACCTGGCTGGGGGAACAGGGTGCCTCCGGCTGCTGGGTGCTGCAGAGCCACCTGCCAGCCTCACCAAAGCCGCTTCTCAGGGCCACTGCCCTTTGGGGACCATGTCAAAAAGGGAAAACAAGGTTTTCCTGCTCCAGCACGTCCTTTCTTCTCCCCCAGATGTAGCTCTGGGAAGGAAATGCAGAGCCAGCGTGTGTAGCTAATAGGTAAAGTCCTGCAAGCTCCTGGGTGAGCCCAGCAGCCCTGCTTCTAGAACTCTGTGCTTAGTAAACAAGCGTGGATGTGCTCACCCAGCCAGACACAAAGCTGTCCCTTGCGGCATCGTCGGTACAATGAGAAAAAGTAGAAGCAGTCTAAACATCCTACAGCAATATGGGGGGCTGTGGGGGGCTATGGGGGACTATGGGAGGCTAGATGGGGGGGCTAAATGGGGGTTAGATGGGGAGCTAGAAAGGGGTCTAGATTGGGGGTCTAGATGGGGGTCTAGAAGTGGGGGGATAGATGGGGGCTAGATGGTGGCTAGATGGGGGACTAGATGGGGGACTAGATGGGGGACTAGAAGGGGGGTCTAGATGGGGGTCTAGATGGGGGCTAGATGAGGGACTAGAAGGGGGGTCTAGATGGGGGACTAGAAGGGGGGTCTAGATGGGAGTCTAGATGGGGGACTAGAAGGGGGGTCTAGATGGGGAACTAGAAGGGGGGTCTAGATGGGGGACTAGAAGGGAGTCTAGATGGGGGACTAGAAGGGGGGTCTAGATGGGGGACTAGAAGGGGGGTCTAGATGGGGGTCTAGATGGGGGACTAGAAGGGGGTCTAGATGGGGGTCTAGATGGGGGTCTAGATGGGGGACTAGAAGGGGGGTCTAGATGGGGGTCTAGATGGGGGACTAGAAGGGGGGTCTAGATTGGGGTCTAGATGGGGGCTAGATGGGGGACTAGAAGGGGGGTCTAGATGGGGGACTAGAAGGGGGTCTAGATGGGGGTCTAGATGGGAGTCTAGATGGGGGACTAGAAGGGGGGTCTAGATGGGGGTCTAGATGGGGGACTAGAAGGGGGGTCTAGATGGGGGTCTAGATGGGGGTCTAGATGGGGGACTAGAAGGGGGTCTAGATGGGGGACTAGAAGGGGGGTCTAGATGGGGGTCTAGATGGGGGACTAGAAGGGGGGTCTAGATGGGGGTCTAGATGGGGGCTAGATGGGGGACTAGAAGGGAGGTCTAGATGGGGGTCTAGATGGGGATCTAGATGGGGGACTAGAAGGGGGGTCTAGATGGGGGTCTAGATGGGGGACTAGAAGGGGGGTCTAGATGGGGGTCTAGATGGGGGACTAGAAGGGGGGTCTAGATGGGGGTCTAGATGGGGGTCTAGATGGGGGATTAGAAGGGGGTCTAGATGGGGGACTAGAAGGGGGGTCTAGATGGGGGACTAGAAGGGGAGTCTAGATGGGGGTCTAGATGGGGGCTAGATGGGGGACTAGATGGGGACTAGATGGGGACTAGAAGGGGGGTCTAGATGGGGGTCTAGATGGGGGACTGGGAGGGGGTGTAGATGGGGGTCTAGATGGGGGTCTAGATGGGGGACTAGAAGGGGGTCTAGATGGGGGACTAGAAGGGGGGTCTAGATGGGGGTCTAGATGGGGGCTAGATGGGGGACTAGAAGGGGGGTCTAGATGGGGGCTAGATGGGGGACTAGAAGGGGGGTCTAGATGGGGACTAGATGGGGGACTAGAAGGGGGATCTAGATGGGGTCTAGATGGGGGCTAGATGGGGGACTAGAAGGGGGGTCTAGATGGGGGCTAGATGGGGGACTAGAAGGGGGGTCTAGATGGGGGTCTAGATGGGGGCTAGATGGGGGACTAGAAGGGGGGTCTAGATGGGGGCTAGATGGGGGACTAGAAGGGGGGTCTAGATGGGGGTCTAGATGGGGGCTAGATGGGGGACTAGAAGGGAGGTCTAGATGGGGGCTAGATGGGGGACTAGAAGGGGGGTCTAGATGGGGGTCTAGATGAGGGCTAGATGGGGGACTAGAAGGGGGGTCTAGATGGGGGACTAGAAGGGGGGCTAGATGGGGGACTAGAAGTGGGGTCTAGATGGGGGACTAGAAGGGGGGTCTAGATGGGGGTCTAGATGGGGGACTAGAAGGGGGGTCTAGATGGGGGTCTAGATGGGGGTCTAGATGAGGGACTAGAAGGGGGGTCTAGATGGGGGTCTAGATGGGGTCTAGATGGGGGACTAGAAGGGGGGTCTAGATGGGGGTCTAGATGGGGACTAGAAGGGGGGTCTAGATGGGGGTCTAGATGGGGGACTAGAAGGGGGGTCTAGATGGGGGTCTAGATGGGGGACTAGAAGGGGGGTCTAGATGGGGGTCTAGATGGGGGACTAGAAGGGGGTCTAGATGGGGGTCTAGATGGGGGACTAGAAGGGGGGTCTAGATGGGGGTCTAGATGGGGGACTAGAAGGGGGGTCTAGATGGGGGTCTAGATGGGGGCTAGATGGGGGACTAGAAGGGGGTCTAGATGGGGGCTAGATGGCGGACTAGAAGGGGGGTCTAGATGGGGGCTAGATGGGGGACTAGAAGGGGCGTCTAGATGGGGGTCTAGATGGGGGCTAGATGGGGGACTAGAAGGGAGATCTAGATGGGGGCTAGATGGGGGACTAGAAGGGGGGTCTAGATGGGGGTCTAGATGGGGGCTAGATGGGGGACTAGAAGGGGGATCTAGATGGGGGACTAGAAGGGGGGCTAGATGGGGGACTAGAAGGGGGGCTAGATGGGGGACTAGAAGGGGGATCTAGATGGGGGACTAGAAGGGGGGTCTAGATGGGGGACTAGAAGGGGGGTCTAGATGGGGGTCTAGATGGGGGACTAGATGGGGGTCTAGATGGGGGTCTAGATGGGGGTCTAGATGGGGGACTAGAAGGGGGGTCTAGATGGGGGTCTAGATGGGGGCTAGATGGGGGACTAGAAGGGGGGTCTAGATGGGGGTCTAGATGGGGGTCTAGATGGGGGACTAGAAGGGGGGTCTAGATGGGGGTCTAGATGGGGGCTAGATGGGGGACTAGAAGGGGGGTCTAGATGGGGGTCTAGATGCGGGTCTAGATGGGGGACTAGAAGGGGGGTCTAGATGGGGGTCTAGATGGGGGACTAGAAGGGGGGTCTAGATGGGGGTCTAGATGGGGGTCTAGATGGGGGACTAGAAGGGGGTCTAGATGGGGGTCTAGATGGGGGTCTAGATGGGGGACTAGAAGGGGGGTCTAGATGGGGGTCTAGATGGGGGACTAGAAGGGGGGTCTAGATGGGGACTAGATGGGGTCTAGATGGGGGAGTAGAAGGGGGTTCTAGATGGGGGACTAGAAGGGGGGTCTAGATGGGGGACTAGAAGGGGGGTCTAGATGGGGGTCTAGATGGGTGACTAGAAGGGGGGTCTAGATGGGGGTCTAGATGGGGGCTAGATGGGGGACTAGAAGGGGGGTCTAGATGGGGGCTAGATGGGGGACTAGAAGGGGGGTCTAGAAGGGGACTAGATGGGGGACTAGAAGGGGGATCTAGATGGGGTCTAGATGGGGGACTAGAAGGGGGGTCTAGATGGGGGACTGAAGGGGGGTCTAGATGGGGGACTAGAAGGGGGGTCTAGATGGGGGTCTAGATGGGGGACTAGAAGGGGGGTCTAGATGGGGGTTAGATGGGGACTAGATGGCGGGACTATATGGGGACTAGATGGGGGTTAGATGGGGACTAGATGGGGGGACTATATGGGGACTAGATGGGGGTTAGATGGGGACTAGATGGGGGGGTTAGATGGGGGACTAGATGGGGATTAGATGGGGGATAGATGGGGAGCTAGATGGGGCTAGATGGGGGTTAGATGGGGGGCTAGATGCGGGGATAGATTGGGGGGCTGCGGTGCCTGTGACTCATGAGTGTGGGCTTGTGCTGTCCAACCTCAAACCCATGCTATGCCTTAAAGGGTGTTTGTATCCAAAATTGTGCTTCAGCCCCTGGCCTGGGGTCAAGGGCTGAGCCAGAGCAGATGCACCCTGGAATCTGCTCCAGTCCTGAGCTTCTGCTGTGTGGCCCTTGCCCTGGGAGGGAAGGATAGATGGAGGCAGGGCCTGAGTCCCGAGTCCTGACCCAGCTTGCACCCCAACAAACTCAGCATCTCCCAACCTCCAGGTAGCAAACCTTCCCCCTCCTCTTCCTCCTCCTACCCCTATCCGTCAGGGACCTGGCTCAGCTTGCGAGGCGCCCACCATCCACTCAGGTTCTCTGTCTCAGGAACTGGCACTAAAAGCCTCCGTCTGGCAGTGGTCGGTGTGTGGGGGAGCACAGATTCCTGGGCAGTTCTGTCCCGCACAGGCCTGCATCCCACCCCACTTCTGGTGTCCCTCACGGGCAGGTCTTTCAGGCTGCTGGGCTCACCACCTGCTGGGACCCAGGCTTCTCCAGTCTTGAAGTCCTTTTTGCTGCCATCTGCACCTGCTGAAGGGGACCTCCTGCCCAGGTAGGAGTAGCTCCTACCCCACCAGCCAGATTGGGTCTTAACCTCGGCTCCCTGCTGCCTTCCGTACCGCACCATGGCATTCGCAGGGTCAGTAGGCGGCAGTTCAGTGGACGTCTGCCTCTCCCACCAGCCTATGAGTTCCCTCATCTTTACTTGTGGGTGATTTTTTTCACCAAGGAGGGCCCACATCCCCTCCTGAGCTGGTAGACGAGGCTCTTTATGTGCCTCCACCATCCCCCACCAATCCACAAGGTTTGCTGAGCGTGCACTCTGTCCCCCTTTTACAGATTAGAGCACTGGGCTTCCGTCCAGGGATGCTTAGAGGACGGGGATGCAGCCCTCCGGAAACTGCGGTGCTGAGGGTTTCTCCCGGCATGGTAAGCAGGAACCTGCAGCGCAGGCGAGAGGTGGCCACTCATCTGCAAGCGTGGAGAGGCGTCTATGAGAGTGAAAGGCGTGTGAGGAAGGTCGGCGATGGGGACCCAGGTGCCCTGGCCCCACCCTGCCCAGAACAGCCCCCATGGCAGAGGCTCAGTGGCAGCAGAAGGGCCCCGGCCCCTAAAAGCACCCACCGCTCTGCCCTGCCTCAGGCCTTTTGTCCAGTGGTTCATGAGCTCTGAAGACGGACCCACATGCTGGGTGAATTAATGAGAAGATGAAAGCAGCGTGTGCCATTTCTTGGGGCCAAATCTGAGCCATAAAGGAACAAGGTCCTTGTGAAGAAGGATAGGCTACTTGGGAATTGGGTTGTTAACACATTAGCATCTTTATTTGGCCCATATGAAGTGTGTGAAATGAAGATGGCAATAAACAGGAATTTATTTTTCAAAGTGGTCTTGGCAGAACAGCATATGGTGCTTTTCCCGTGGCCGGGCAGGCCTCCCTGCCCACACATGCACACCCCTGCTCTCCCCAGCAGCCCTCCCGTACCTGCCCGGCATGGATATACTCCTTCTTCCTATTTCTGCTCCCATAGTGGCCGAGAGTGAGGCTGTGTCCCGTGGACTCCAAATCTCAGCACACACCAGGTAGCCACCCGCATTATCCCCATTAGCAAATGAGAAAACCAAGGCCCAGGAGGGAGGGAGCTTTCTACGGTCACCCAGAGAAGTACCTGACCCCACCCACCACTCCGTCCCCCGCCTCTCCTCTTTGCTGATACCCCCCAACACCCTGTTCCCTGCCTCTCCTCTCCACTGACCCCACCCGCCACCCCGTCCCCTGCCTCTTCTCTCCACTGACCCCACCCGCCACCCCGTCTCCTGCCTCTCCTCTCCACTGACCCCACCCGCCACACCGTCCCCTGCCTCTCCTCTCTGTTGACCCCACCAGCCACCCCGTCTCCTGACTCTCCTCTCTGTTGACCCCACCAGCCACCCCGTCTCCTGACTCTCCTCTCCACTGACCCCACCCGCCACCCTGTCCCCTCCTCTCCTCTCCTCTGACCCCACCAGCCACCCCGTCCCCTGCCTCTCCTCTCTGCTGGACCTGGATTTGGCACCACACTGCATGTCTTGCGGACGATCCCTCTGGTGCAAGCCCCATGTCCTCTTCTGGCAAGAACCACTCAGAATCTCAAAAGATAGTCGCTTACTGAGCACCTGCCCTGTCATGGGCTCTATGTTAGCTTTTTTAAAAATTGTGATAAAATACACATAACATAGATCTACCATCTTCACCATTTTTAAGTGTACAGCTCAGCGGCACCAAACGCATTCACATCACGGTGCAGCCATCACCACCACCCACCTCCAGAACATCTTCATCTTTCCGAACCGAAACTCCGTCCCATCAAACACAAGACCCCATTCCCCTCTCCCCAGCCCCCGGCGCCCACTTCTCTGCTTTCGGTGTCTGTGAATCCGCCTACTCTGGGCACCTCACTGGAGGGCAGTCGCGCAGTATTCGTCCTTTCGTGTTTGGACTGGTTTACCATGATGTCTTCACAGTTCGTCCGCGTGGAAGCGTATGCATCAGAATTCCCTTCCCTTCCCTTCCAAGGCCGAATCACAGTCCATTATAGGGATGGACCACACTCTGTTTATTCCTCACGCACTGACGGACGCTGGGGCTGCTTCTACCTTTTGGCTACTGTGGGTCCTGCTGCTAGAAATGTGCATCTACAAATCTCTCTCTGGGACCCGCTTTCAATCCTCTCAGGCTCAGGTATACGCTCCAAAGCAGGACTGCCAGCCGGGTGCGGTGGCTCACACCTGTCATCCCGTTTTCAATCCTCTCAGGTATACGCTCAAAAGCAGGATTGCCAGCCGGGCTTTGCGGTGGCTCATGCCTGTTATCTCAGCACTTTGGAAGGCCAAGGCGGTCGGATCACCTGAGGTCAGGAGTTCGAGACCAGCCTGGTCAACATGACAAAACTCTGTCTCTACTAAAAAATACAAAAATTAGCTGGGCGTGGTGGCGGGTGCCTGTAATCCCAGCTACTTGGGAGGCTGAGGCAGGAGAATTGCTTGAACCCAGGAGGTGGAGGTTGCAGTGAGCCGAGATTGCCCCATTTCACTCCAGCCTGGGCGACAAGAGTGAAACTCCATCTCAAAAAAAAAAAAAAAAAAGGCAGAATTGCCAAATCACATGGCAACTATTTTTAATTATTTGAGCAGCTGCCATTTTATATTCCTACCAGCAATGCCCAAGGGTTCCAGTTTCTTCGCTTCTTTGCCAACATTTATTTTCTGCCTTTTTTTTTCCCTTTGGCTATCCTAATATCTCTGTCTGCGTTTTGCACATGATCTTATTGACTCTTTTCTTCCCTAAAATGGGAAAATAATAACTTTTTATTTTGCTATGAACCCCATTTAAAGATGAAGACCTTCAGGACAGAGGGGCTGAGTGATCTGTCCCACACAGGGGTGGCCGGTGTGCCCCAAGCCGGTTCCCTCAGGCACTCCAGGGCTCAGCTTCTGACCAAGTGAAGATCCTTCATTTTTTGCAAAGGAGGCCCTTAGTGCTGTCTTGTCAGATAAGCACACCCATGAATAAATGAGTGAGTGAGTGAACACCTGCGTGTATACAGGACTAGCTGGAGGTCACTGTGGAAAGTGGCTGGTGGCTCCTCTGGGTGGGCCTGGGCCTGGGCCATGTGATGTGACTGCCAGCTACTGGTGCCTGGGCATCATAGTCCAGGGAGAATACTTCAGGGAGGAGCCCCGGGAAGGGAGGTGCAAGGGAAGCAGGAGCTCCGTGCTGCAGAAAAGATGAGCAAACTCGGCCGGGCGCGGTGGCTCACACCTGTAATCCCAGCACTTTGGGAGGCCGAGATGGGTGGATCATGAGGTCAGGAGATCGAGGCCATCCTGGCTAACACGGTGAAACCCCGTCTCTACTAAAAAATACAAAACAAAATTAACCGGGCGAGGTGATGGGCGCCTGTAGTCCCAGCTACTCGGGAGGCTGAGGCAGGAGAATGGCGTGAACCCGGGAGGCGGAGCTTGCAGTGAGCCGAGATCCCACCACTGCACTCCAGCCTGGGCGACAGAGCAAGATTCCATCTTAAAAAAAAAAAAAAAAAAAAGATGAGCAAACTCACCTCTGGGGCTTTGAGCAACCTAAGCCAGACAATCACAAGGACACCAGGGCCAGAGGCCCGGGGAGCAAACCGCAGGGGAAGTGGGCAGGAGAGTCGGCAGAGTGGGATCCACTGTTTGGGCCTCCCCAGAGGCCCTGGGCTAACTCTTCAGGACAAAGGAAGAGAAGACTCTTTGATAAAAGGGAACATGAAAGGCAGCTCTTGGATCAATAAATGAATTAGTTGACCTTGATTTGCAAACCAGTTCGCTTCCATCTGCCTGGAGTATATTAACCCGCTACCCTGCAGTATCTGGGATTAATCAACCTTGGTACCCCACCTGCCATGCTCCAGGCAGGTTTATTTGTAAGTGGAGGGAGATGCCCTTGTGAGGGAAGACCGGGATGCTACCCGTCTCTAGAGCAGGTCGTACCCCGACGTCACATACGCTTGTCCCCATTCCCTGTTTGTGGGGAGGGCAACTTCCAGAAGTGAGCATTGGGGGCCCACACCCCAGGCGGCGAGAACCTTAGCTGAAACACACCCAGCGTGACTGTCTGGAGGAGGGTGGGACAAGGAAACCTGCCGTGGTTAAGAACTTGGTACAGCTGTCCCATGTATTAGGCATCACTGAGATGTCTGTCCCACTGACCTTCATGGAAAAAGATGGTGCAAGAAGGACCAGAAGAATCTCAAAGCCGATTCCCACTGTGGGAGCCGACCTCCTCATGTCTGCACAATGAGGAGGCAAGGATGGCCGGGCTGGAGATGTACACATGGATATGTGCGCACAGGCTCACACATGCATGCGTACACTCATGCAATGCAGGCGTGTGCACACACACACAGGCGTGCATGCACACACACACACACATGTGTGCACACGGTACTCTTGGATCCCTTCACTGCATGTCTGGAGTGCCCAGACTCCTTATGCACCCCCACACCTTTCTGGGGATGGCCAGTCTGACGTTGGTAGCCCTGATGATTGACTGCAGCCTCACATAAAGGACCCCCCATCATGTCTGCATTGATCCTAGTATGAATCCTCAGGGCTGAGCAGTGCTGCGCCCCCATCTAGGGAAGATCTCTGACTCTGGGGGCAGCATGCTGAGGAGGGGATTCTAATTGGGGGTGGAGAAGAAGTCTGGTGGTCTGGGAGCAGGTCCAGCTCTCAGGATTCCGAGATGCTCATCTAAATTCAGACCACAGGTCCATTAGCACAAACCTCACGGGTTCCATCATACCCCAGGCTATACCACATAGATGGCACCTGCCTGCCGCCAGCAGACACAGAAGGCAGAGGGGATAGAGGGGGAGGGCGGCCAGAAGAGCCCCACCCACACAAAGAGCACACATACGGCCAATGCTTGGACCACAGTGGATAATGCTTGTTGAGAACTGACTCTGTGCCAGGCACTGCTCCAGGCACACCTAGATCCTGGACTTCCCGGACCACAGACTATAAGAAAGCAGTGTCTGCCGTTTCAGCTGCACAGTCTGGTATCTGTTTTGGCTGCCCTAGGAGGCCAGGACAACAGTCTCCCCACAGTTCTCTTTCTTGCCCTTTGTTGTTGAAGGAATGGAGTCATCTGCCCTTCACATGCCCTGCAGTTTGGAGCTGGCTGACTACACCTGTGCTGTCATCTGAACGTCTCTCTGTCCCCTGGACCTCCTGTCTGAACGTCCCTCCGTCCCCTGGACCTCCTGTCTGAACGTCCCTCCGTCCCCTGGACCTCCTGTCTGAACGTCCCTCCGTCCCCTGGACCTCCTGTCTGAACGTCCCTCCGTCCCCTGGACCTCCTGTCTGAACGTCCCTCCGTCCCCTGGACCTCCTGTCTGAACGTCCCTCCGTCCCCTGGACCTCCTGTCTGAACGTCCCTCCGTCCCCTGGACCTCCTGTCTGAACGTCCCTCCGTCCCCTGGACCTCCTGTCTGAACGTCCCTCCGTCCCCTGGACCTCCTGTCTGAACGTCCCTCCGTCCCCTGGACCTCCTGTCTGAACGTCCCTCCGTCCCCTGGACCTCCTGTCTGAACGTCCCTCCGTCCCCTGGACCTCCTGTCTGAACGTCCCTCTGTCCCCTGGACCTCCTGTCTGAACGTCCCTCTGTCCCCTGGACCTCCTGTAAGGTGCTTAGACCTAGAGGCATGATGAGAGCAGGGTGTGCTTTTTAGGCAGGAGCCCTTCATGGGTGGAGTGAGCGCTTCCCTCTGTACTGCCTCGGGAGGTGCATGTGACATCCTGTTGCCTTTCTGTATGGGAGGAGATGGTATCACCCTTACCCAGTCATTAGAAAACCCCAGGAGGTTTCCTCCTGAAGCTCCCAGTGGTTTGCAAAGGAGGGCGACTGTCACAGTTCCACTCTGAGCTTCTGAGCTGGAGGACTTGTGTAAAGAAGCTTCCCACCAGGGCTCGGTCCCTATGGGGAAGGAGAGTGAGGCTCGGCTTTTCCTTGCATTTATCAGTTTCCGGAAGGATGAGTTGGTGCCCCCGCGCCCACCCCAGGGGACCAGTGTGGCTTTCTTTAGCTTAGCTATGAGCTCATGAATTTTCAACACATTTGATGTGTTTCAATCTATTACAGTTATTTTTATGCCCAAATTGTCGCATCATTGACTAGTGGGAGCATCTTCAAGCTGTGTCCTTTTGAAGATGTTTTGTTTTTTAAAAAAATCTTTATTACTCCCTTATGAAGCAATTTTCAGTTCCTACAAACTAAAGTCAGACACTGATGCGGACCCACAGGTCGTGATCCCCATATTCCTCTCCATCGAATCCATCTCTCTGATCTAATCCACGGACACTGTGTCCCTCGGATGTTTCTGACTGTGATCCTTCTCACGTGGCCTTTGCAAGAGGCACGGGCTTCACCATGTTCTCAAGGGCTGGGCTGGGCTGGGAGGATCCCACCCAGGGTCTCTCCAGAAACAGCACAGTGAACTCATGGCTGCAACCCCTGGGAAGTACACAAGTAGGGAAACAGGACATGCACAGTGCCCTCAGCTGGGCCCATCTTCGTTCCTGGCAACGCCCGGCAGGTAGAGTGACATCAGGTCTTAATGGCTTTTGTTTTTTTAAATTTTTTTTATTTTTGGCAATTCTTATCCTAGGACTCCATTATCAGAAAAAGAAATGCGTCATTTTCTCAATGTTATAAACACCCACTATTCCCAGGAGAGCTCCAGGGAGAACCATCCCAGTTTCCAGCCTCTGCTTTGTTTTGGATAGAGATCACCCCAGGCGCCTTGAGAACAGCATGGATAGATTGTCATGTTTGGGGTTTTCTTGGGACAGAGTTTTCTGTGGTTTGTTTGGCCCTGCCAAGCCTCAGGTTGAAATTTCACCCTCAGTGTTAGCGGCGGGGCCTGGTGGGAGGTGCTTGGGTCCTGGCGGGGCGGGGTGGGGGTGGGGGGTTTCCCCTCATGAATGGCTTGGTGTTGCCCTCCAGGTAATAAGTGAGTTCTTGCTCTAGGAGTTTCCGGGAGAACTGATAGTTTAAAAGAGCCTGGCGCCTCCCTTCCCTCTCTCTTGCTCCCTCCCCTGCCATGCAACACTTCCCTTCCCCTCTCACCATGAGTGGAGGCTTCCTGAAGCCTCTACCCAAAGCAGATGCTGGTACCATGCTCTTGTACAGCCCGCGGAACTGTGAGTCAAGCAAACCTCTTTTCTTTGATGAATTACCCAGCCTCAGTATTCCTTGGTAGCAACACAAACGGACTAAGGGAGGTCTTCAGAAGTCCCACATTTTCACTCTGCTCTGGGTCCCCCTGGGCAAAAGAGCAGACGCTCATGCTCCAGGTGGACACATTCCTGAGTGTATACAGCTGGGAGCTACCAGGGGTACTGACCAGGCCATGGTCCAAGAACATCCTGCCTTCTGTGATGCTACAGAAATGCAGGTCCCCGGGACGTGCTCACACCCGACACCTGCAGGCTGTGGGGCAACACGGAAAAGCCGCTGGCCACGGCTGGACCCAGACCTGCAGCGTCTGGTGGTGCATGCTCAGCTCAGCATGGCACGGGCTTCATCTCTGATGTGAGCCACCAGCCGCCGAGGCCCCGCTGAGCAGCTCCTCTGAGAGATGCCGAGACACTGGGGAGGAGTGAGAAGCCCCTCGAGGTTCCCTCTCTGTGAACGCCAGGGGCAGGGGGAGCAGAAATTGCCTTTGCAGGGTGAGCAGAAACTGCCTTTGCAGGATGAGCAGAAATTGCCTTTGCAGAGCGCCAGGCAGGGCCCGTCTGACGAGTTCAGATACACTGGACGGTCCATTCTTTTTTCAGATGTTCTGCTATGGACACAAAGTTCGCCATCCCCAGGCAAATTCATACCAGCTCCTACTCTCCTATGAGGCACCCAATTTCCCCAAAGCTGGGTTTTCCCAGGTTTGCATCTTCCAGGAGAACGGCAATCACTCCAAGCAGGTGAAAGCTTTCTGTCAGCCTCCACCACCCAGGAGGTGAGTACCTGGGACAGAGGCTGAGCCCACACCTCACAGAGGCAGCTCCTCCACGTCACTCCCGCAAAGGGAAGATCATTGCCAGAGTTCAGCGGGGGATGCTTCTGACTTGGCATCTTTTCCACAGGCGTCCAGTTCAAAAACCTGGACGCCAAGCTGACCTTATGTTTGGAAAGGTGAGTTCAAGCCCTTCAGTGCAGCACCCTCCTGCGTCCTTTGATTGGATTCCCATGAAAAATCCAATCGAAATAAGGCTGAGAGTTCACCATGCTATGCAAAGACCCCAGGATTTGTGGAAAACATTCGTTCAGGTTACAAGCCTGTTCAACCATCACCCAAATCTCACCTGGCACCTGCTTCATGTAGGAAGTCTGCCAGGAAGTACAGCCCAGCAGTGAGCAGGAGCCCAGCCGGGAGCAGGGGCCCAGCCGGGAGCAGGGGCCCAGCCGTGAGCAGGGGCCCAGCCGGGAGCAGGGACCCAGCCGGGTGCAGGGGCCCAGCCGTGAGCAGGGGCCCAGCCGTGAGCAGGGGCCCAGCCGTGAGCAGGAGTCCAGCTGGGAGCAGGAGCCCAGCCGTGAGCAGGGGCCCAGCCGTGAGCAGGAGCGACTGGGTGCATGCAGTGCTGGTTAGCATTATTTATTTAGAGATGAAAAGCCTAAGAAGTTATTTCCTTTCATTCGTGGTGCAGAATTTCATTTTAAGTATGATTAAAAAATCAAAAAGGGAAATATGAATGTGCATACATTTAAAATTCTGTAGCATATACCAACAAACAAGGTTATAAAAAAAGAAGACAAACCAAAAAATATTTTCATTACATAAAACCGAAGAAGTCAACATTAATTATTTATAACCAATTCCTTCAGAAAATCTGCCTGCACTGTGGAGCCCCGGAAGCCTGTGGACACCTTTTATCTAGCCCACACAGCACTGAGTAGAATAATGCATTCAGGACCCGGCATTCTCGATGCAACGTAGGGGGAGAAACCGGAGCTGGAGTTCCACAGCTCTCACCTCCTTCATCCCGCTCTTCCCTTCCCACCTTCTCTGGGAAGTCTCCACGTCTCAGCCCGAGAGTCTCCAGGATGGCTGAGCCTTCATGGCACATACGATAATCGCATGGAATCCTCCTCTATCTTCATGTTCAGTGTTTGTCTTCCAGGGACCACCTCAAGACCACAGGCCCTGTTCCCTTCTCAGGGTCGGGCACACAGTACATTGTGCAATGAAAGGTTCATGGATTAAGATGCTTCACATACAAGATTAAAAAAAAAAAAAAGCTTGTTTTTTTTTTTAAAAATTGTGTGTGTGTGTGTGTGTGTGTGTGTGTGACTTGAGGCAAGTTAAGCAGTGTGTGGGGAGAAACGTTGATATGGAAGGGCGTTCACTGCCCACGCATGGGTGGAGAGGAGGGCCTAGCGTCTTTGGCACAAGCACATTCATCTTCAAGGCATCCTTATTTTGGCACAAGAAGATGCTCCAGGTTCAACTTGGATACTTCTTGGCCCCAAAGCGGACCAGCCATTTCTCCAAAGAACCCTGGGTCATTATGGTGGGGAATGGTATTTAGAGATCATAGTCTTTGTGCTAAGGATGTTCATTGTTACTGAATTTGTCATCGTTTCTTGGCCTTTTTGGTGGACAGAAGTAATACACACACACTATGAGAAAATACATCATAACATCATAGTAATATTTACCCTGCCAATGTAGGATGACTGGCTTCTATGTGGTTTATTCCATTTTATATCTGTGCCTTTTTCCTCTTATATTTGTCATCTCTATACATAATTGCTGTATCTCACTACCTAGGTATGCTCCACCCACACACTCATAGTATTTTCAGAACAACAAGGCCAACAACAATGCTATGACTAATAGTAGAGTTGCCAAAAACAGTTGAAGATCACTTAGCCTCTCTCCATCAGTGGGATCCATAGGATATGTCTCATGAGCTCTACACAGTGTGTTAAAGTTTAAAGTTAAAGGTTTTAAAGTTACCTGCAGTAATTCACAAGAAGGCAGGTGTAGAAAAAGCCAGCATTCCTCCTTCCCCTCCACTCTTTTTCCTCTCACCGCAGATAACTATTCCACAGGATTTTAAAACTTACTCTCCCACATTTTAAACTGCAAGGGATTATATATGTATGCGTGCATTATTGCGTACAATTATATCCACAGGCCCCTTTCTTAGATGAAGGTGGCCTGCTCTGCACACCATTTTACCTCTTTCCTTTTCCACCTATGATATGTTGCCGTGACCCTACCGGGACGGGATGCCGATGTTGTCTTCACTTGTTTTTACTGCTGCACAGAACAGCCAAGGATGTTCCATATTTTATTCACCTGACAGCTACAAACAGACACAGAAGTGGCTTCCAATCTTGTTATTACAAGGTGTTCAGGACACAGTGTTGTGTCTCCGTTTTATCTTCACTAGACAGTGCCAAATTTTCTCTGGCAGAGACTAACTTCTTTCGCATTCTGTGTTAGTTCCCTAGGGCTTTCATAACAGAGGACCACAGCCTGGGTGACTGAAACCACAGAAATGTATTGTTTTATGGAGGTCAGAGGTCCAAGATCAAGGTATGGGCAAGGGCTGTACTCCTCCTGGAGCCTGTAGGGAAAATTCCTTCTTTGCTCCTTCCAACTTCTTGTGTTGATGGGCAACCCCCGGCATTCCTTGGCTTCTAGATTCATCACTCCTGTCTCTGCCTCCATTGTCCCATGGCCATCTTCTCCCTGTATGTCTTATAAGAAAGTAGCTCCATTGACTTGGAGCCTACCTCCTGATGAGCTCATCTTAACTTGCTTACATTTACAAAGGCCCTGTTTCCAAATAAGGTCACAGGTACCAAGAGCTAGTGTAACCGGAAAAGGGGTCTCCATCCAGACTCTGAGAGGAGATCCTTGGATCATGCACAGGAGGAAATTCAAGACTAGTCACAGAGTGTAGTGAGAAGAGAGTTTATTGAAAGCTGCTCCATTACAGAGTGGGACGTCTGTCCGCAGAAAGCAAGCTGAGGAACGCACCAACAGTTTTTCTTATATAGTGATCTTATCTTTGTAAACACTGGGGCCAGGCATGGTGGCTCATGCCTATAATCCCAGCACTGTGGGAGGCTGAGGTGGGCGGATCACCTGAGGTCAGGAGTTCGAGACCAGGCTGGTCAACATGGCAAAACCCTGTGTCTACTAAAAATACAAAAGTTTGGAGGCGTGGTGGCACGTGCCTGTAACCCCAGCTACTCAGAGGCTGAGGCAGGAAAAGCGCTTGAACTGGGAGGCAGAGGTTGCAGTGAGCCAAGATCGTGCCACTGCACTCCAGCCTGGGCAGCAGAGCTAGACTCTCATCTCAAAAAAGAATAGAAAAACTAAATTAAGCTGTGCCTACTTGAGGGTGGGCTGACAACATGATGACATTTATTACTTTATCGATTTAAGGAAAGCTATCCCCGACACTCCAGTGTGTGAGTGCACGAAAGCATAACTCGAATTATTGTGAACACATATATGGTTAAGGGCACTGGGGCCTCTGGACTTCCTGTTGTAGGAGCGGGTCCTTGCAGGCATCTTTAGGCTACTTCCTCATCCTCGAACATCTCAGGACCACGGGTCATGACTGGCAAGGAATGTATCTTGCTAGTGTCAAGATGGAGCTGAACTTAAAATGACATCACTCTGGCTCTGCCAGGCTCCTGTTCCCCTAACATTAGCATTTCACGTATTTCTCTTTGGAGGGGACATAGTAGCTCATAACACATTCCTATCAACAAAACCTGAGGACTCCTGCGTCCCCCACACCCTCGCCAACAGTGCTGGTTATCAATCTGATAAATGAGAAATGGTTTCTCTGTATGCTCTCAATTTTCTTTTTCTTTCTTTCTTTTTTTTTCTTTTGAGACAGAGTTTCGTTCTTGTTGCCCAGGCTGGAGTGCTGTGGTGTGGTCTCAGCTCACTGCAACCTCTGCCTCCCAGGTTCAAGTGATTCTCCTGCCTCAGCCTCCCGAGTAACGGGGAATACAGGTGTGCGCCCCCATGCCTGGCTCATTTTTTTGTATTTTTAGTAGAGACGGGGTTTCACCATGTTGGTCAGGCTTGTCTTGAACTCCCAACAAGTGATCCACCCGCCTCGGCCTCCCAAGCTGTTGGGATCACAGGCATGAGTCACCATGTCTGGCTAATTTTTGTATTTTTGTATTTTTAATAGAGATGGGGTTTCATCATGCTGGTCAGGCTGATCTCAAACTCCTGACCTCATGTGTCCTACCCACCTCAGCCTCCCAAAGTGCTGGGATTACAGGCATGAGCAACTGGCCTTGATCTTAATTTTCATCTCTGAGGTCAGGAGTTAGGTTGAGCATCTTTTCACATGTTTAACGTCCCTTTTCTTTTTATTTTTCTGAACAACACGCAGTTTTCACGGGGTGCCCACTGCGAGCCAGGACTGTTCAGTCAGCAGGCACAGGATCATGAACAAAACAGGTGGGCGTGTCTGCCTTCTTTAAGCTTTATTCTATTGGAGGCGATAAAAAAGAAACAAATAAGCAAAACGTCTTTTAAGCCAGAGGCACGAGTTTCTTGTTGCTGCTGTAAGAGATTCCCACCAGCATGGTAGCTCAAAATAAAACATGTTTCCTCTTGCTATCCTGGACATCGGAAGTCTGGACTCAGCCTCACCGGGCTAAAGTCAAGGTACTGGCTGGGCTGCTTCTTTCTGGAGGTTCTGGGGGCAGATTCACTCTCTTGACTTTTTCAGCTGCTGGTGGCTGCTGGCTTGCCTTGGTTCCTAGGGGAAAGAAGGTCACAGCAGGAGGGGCTGGTAGAGAGGGCCTGTCGGACACTAGGAATTTTGGCCTTCTCCCTGAGTGATGCGGGAAACCAGCAGAGGGTACCTGATATGACGAGTGCTTTTAAATCACACTCTTGGGCTGGGCACGGCGGTTCACACCTGTAATCCCAGCACTATGGGAGGCCAAGGTGGGTGGATCACCTAAGGTCAGGAGTTCGAGACCAGCCTGGCCCACCTGGCAAAACTCTGTCTCTACTAAAACTACAAACAAATCAGCCAGGAAGGGTGGTGGACGCCTGTAATTTCAGCTACTCAGAAGGCTGAGGTGGGAGAATTGCTTGAGGAGAAGTTTGCAGTGAGCAGAGATCGCGCCATTGCACTCCAGCCTGGGCACCAAGAGCCAGACACCGTCTCAAAAAAAAAAAAAAAAAAACTACACTCTCACCACCGAGTTAGAAGACAGAATAAAGGGTTAGGGAGGGCAGGAGGATGGTCCGGGTCCAGGAGGCTGTTGAAATGATTTGTGCAGGAGGAGCCAGTTGTATGATGTGCAGGACCCAGTGAAAAAGAAAAGGGTGAGGCCTCCAACAGCAGAGGATCAAGCCAAGCGTGAGAACTGCTGCCCAGGTCTCAGGCCAGGAAGCCAGCCCCGCGGTGTGCATGGGACCATGCATAATGGAAAGGAGCCCGCAGGGCCTGCTCATGGACTAGATGTGGAAAGAGGAGTGTCAGGGGCAGCGCCAAAACTTCAGCCTGAACACCTGGCAGGACAGAGCCAGTGCCGCTGACAGGCAGGCTGCAGGAGGATGGCCAGGAGGCAGAACCCTGTGCAGAGACCAGCAGGCCGTGGTGTTGAGTCCCAAGACAGGACCAGGCCATCCGCAGATGAGAAACAAGGCAGAGGAGAAATAAGGCAGGACCTGGTACCCTCACTGGGGATGAGGGGAGCCAGTGAGGTCGACTAGGAGGGGGTGGCAGAGCGAAGCGACATGTGTGCAGGGGACCGGAGATGCCGTCACAGCAGTTCCAAATGCTGCCGGAGGGAGCAAGACGCCAGTGCAGGGAGTCATTGGATCATGGGAGGCGCTGAATGGAGAGGGTTGGTTGCGGGATGGGAGACGCAGACTGGGGACAGCAAGTCAGACAGTTCTCTGCAGTTGTTTGGGGGTAAAAAGGGCAGAGGAAGCAGTGCAGGGTCCGGAGGGACGGGGCTGGGCAGTTTGGGCTTTGGTTTTCCATCGTTGCTTTTTGTCAGACGGGGATGACAGCACGCTTCCGTGCCCGTGGGAGGAGGATCCAGGCAATGTCAGTGGCATGACGGGCGGGAGCAGGAACCGGTGGGCAGCAGAGTTGGTCCCGGCAGGGTGTGGGCCTGGGGAGACCAGCTAATGGCCAGGGGCAGGCACTTTTCTGCTTGGCGCCTTCCGGGCTGTGCTGTGGGCCACGGGCACAGGCGCCATTCAGCATCTGTCAGCTGCCATCAAGAGCCATCGCCATGAGCCAAATGACCTGCCTGAGTAAACGAGGTCAGTTACGAGGTTCTGCTCATCCTGGCGGTCCCCAGGCTGCTGTGGGGCTGGGGTTCTCTCCTGCAGTATCTCTGGTGGACCCTGGGTGGGGGCAGGGTGGCGATGAGGATCAATCACAGCTGCTTCTTAGCTGTGCCCCACTCAGCTGTGTGCTGAGCATGAGAAAGAGGTGCCTGCATGTGAGACCTGTGCACTCACCTTCCCGCACATAAAAGGGAGGCAGCATGGGCTCAGAGTCATTAGCAAACACATTGTCAGCCATGGCTCTTTTTCAACCAGTGAAATCTGAGTGCAAGGCCCACGTAGCAAAGCAGGTGCATGGTGGGGCCACTTCGGGAGCTCACTCAGACTCTGAACCCTCTGGGAAGGAGCATTCCCAGGGCTGTGGGCTCTAAGTGGTCCAGTCTGCTGACCACAACCTGCTCATGGGCAAGCATCTCTGCTGGGGCCGCCTCCCACGGGACTGAGCGGCACTCTTACTCACTCCTTAAAGTCCAAAACTTCACTAGGGACCTGTCCAAAACCCCATATTGTCCCTGGACCACTAGGCATAGAGCAGTTTCCCAGGTCACTTGAGAGCCTGGAATGTGGGGCAGGCGGGGGTGGAGGACAAGGGGATTGCACCATATCTAAAAGACAGAAGCCCAACATCCCAACTGACCCTTCAACGGTCAGCGCTCCCTCTGAATCCAGTACAGCATCGTGAAAGGTCTTTACTGTCCAGCGCTTGGTGTCTGAGCACTGGCCTAGGTAGGGGCAGCCTGATGACTCAAGGGCCTCAGCTGTCTTCCATGTTGGGGACTATTTTAGCCCCTGACATCCTCTTCACACCCCAGAAGGCTGATCCTGGACAGTACTGGGGTCTGGAGGAACCTCCTACCTTCTCTCCTGCTCAGATCAGGATGCCAGGCCCGGCCCAGGCAAGGAGGGCGCACATAGTCACTGCGGGGCACAGGCCTGGTCCCACCAGGCATGAAGCATGTCCTACACCTCCAGGGATCAGAGCAGGCTGGCGCTGACGAATGCATCGGCAGACAGACCCCCGTGGGGAGCAGCGCCCCAGAGTGGCCCCGCACGCTTGTGAGTTCACACAGCAAAGCGGGAAGCCCTTGGCTTGCTTAGAGGGCTGGGGCCCACTGGCTGGCCTTGTGGGGGAAGTGTCTTCCTATCTTGCTCCCTACACCACAATACATTCATGACAGTAAAGACATACCAAAAAATAAAAAGTAAAAATAACCTTACTAGAAGAAAATATGAGGTTTTTTTTTTTTTTTTTTGGTAATGATCTTAAAGTATAGAGATCTTAAAACCAAGAACCAATAAAAAGAAAGATGGAAAAACATCCTGTCACAAAAATTAAACTTTCTTACCTGACAGACAAAGCCAAAAGCCAAAGGCAAACTAAGAATAACGCATTTTCAACATATGGCAAAAGGTTAATTTCCTTAATATTTAAATCCTCTTACAAACCCATTTGCAAAGGACCAAGAACCCGGTAGAAACCACAGGCAAAGCGTGTGGGTGAAGACTTGGCAGAAAAAGAAATGCAAAGGGCGATTCAATGCCAGGAAAATAAAAACCCATTAATTATGACAGAAATATAAATTTGTAATACTACGTGGTGGTTAAACATGCTCATAAAATTTTATGGGGAATGTTGATTTGAGTCTTTAGAATATGATTCAATAATATCTATCAGAAATAAAAATGAACATAACTTTTCTTTGACCGCTTATTTATTTATTTGTTTGTTTGTTTATTTATTTATTTATTTCGAGACAGGATCTCCCTCTATTGCCCAGGCTGGAGTAGTGGCACAATCACGGCTCACTGCAGCCTTGACCTCCCAGGCTCAGGTGATCCTCCTACCTCAGCCTCCTGAGTAGCTGGGACTACAGGTGTGCACCACCACCGCCTGGCTAAATTTTGTATTTTTAGTAGAGACGGTGTTTTGCCATATTGCCAAGGCTGGTCTTGAACTCTTGAGCTCAAGCAATCCACCTGCTTCAGCCTCCCAAAAAGCACTGGGATTACAGGCATGAGCCACCACAGCCCCACCTGTTTGACCACTTTTAACCCTACACTTGTACCTGTGTACAAAGACGTGAGGTTCTGTATTGCAGTGTATTTTGGTTGCAAAACATTAGAAATGACTTATATGGAGAAAACCAGGCAGCCACCACTGCCCGCCAGATGCAGTTTGTGAAATCCCAAGGGCAGAGCTGGGACAGCGTGACCCCCACCTCACTCCTCCCCTCATTTGGGAGGAGGTGCCAGCAGCACCACCCGCCGGCCCTCGTTCCTGGGACCACTCATTCCCCACGCTGATTGAAGGAGTTGTCAGACCAGAAGTGTGGGTGCCTGAGGCACCGTGGTGCGGATTCCAGGTGGTCTGGGGTCGAGGCCGAGGCCTGAGAGCAGCCGAGGGCATGGGTAAAGTGCATTTTGAAGGCAAGGAGGGGGCTGACTGGAGTTTGGAGAGAGACACACACACAGCCCAGTGGCAATGAGGCTGCTTTGTCTGTGGAACCACAGGTCCGTTGGGGGCACCGTGGTGGCAAAACACAGCAAAAGGACTCGGAAGTGTGGGTGGCAAAGTGCAGGGGCCTGAGGAGCGCCCACCTTCGCAAAGGGAGATGCCCGGCGCGGATCCCGTTGAGAAAAGCAAGCGGCCCCCAGCCAGCCAGAGCGGAGCCGTGCACCTCGATTCTCTCTGCATAATGTGTCTTCCTGTATTTCCGCAGCTACAGACTCCACGCTAAGCTCTGAGAAATCAATTTAAACGGCAGCTTGACTAAGTACAGGATGTTTTCCTTTCATCTCCTCTCTCACACCACCAAATGTGTGTGATGGACAATTAAAGGACCTGTGTTCCTCTGTAGTTTGGAGAGTTGAGAGTGCCTGTAAAGAAGGCACTTAGGGAAATGACAGGGTAAGAAACTAGACTGACCCACAACATACAAGATGCCTGCATCCTCCACAGCGGCTCCTGCCTGGCAGGAGGGGCCCTGATGGAGAACTCAGTCTGCTGGAAGAATAAATGCCCCGTGTTGCAGCAAATGGGGATGGATTGCTCTGCACCTGCTAAGAGAATCGAGCTGTTCAATCAATACCCTCTCTGTGTGACAAAACACAGTAGATTACAGAAACCAACCACTGCTCCCCTGAATGTGGATGCCAGGCATCTCTTAGAGAATGGATTCTGGAGAGACCCCTCTGAAAGCCAGTCTAGCAAGGCAGCTTGCTAGAGGGGAGATCTGGCCAGCTCTGTCCCCACTCAGCCCAGCAAGGGACTGGGCAGATCCACGGGGAGTTTTGTGCTAACCCAATTCCCATTTCTTGGAATAAAATCAGTCCTGTCCAAAAACCTCCCCTCCACATCTTATCTAGAAACAGACGGGCTGGGAGAAAAAGTACCTCAACCTGCCTCAGTCGTTGGTCTGGCCACACGCCGCCACACTGCCCACCATTTCTACCCGCCCCTGCTTTTCTTTCTGATTGGTGGGCAAAGGCGAGAGAATTCTGTTACCAGAAGCCGAGGAGACCCCTGGGCCACAGCTGCCACAGGCTGTTGGTGATGCAGGTGTGATCTGCCGTGGGGATGGATCCCCATCTCTACGGAGCATCCTTCCTTCAGCAAGATTTGCTTCCAAAGAGTCAAAGTCATGGACCTCCAATCCCTGAAACAGAGGCAGCCCCTTCCTTTCATTCCAAGACAGGAGGGACAGGAATCAGGTCCCAGATATGGAGTTTGACTGTTACCTTGGAAAAAAAGAGCAAGATAAGATCTGCAGACCAGTATGGAAGAGAGACCGCTTCCCTCGAGGACACAGCGTGGCAGGATGGATGTAATATGGGGGTGCAGGGGGCAGAATGGACAGAAGGCCACTCTGGTGATTCAGGAGACAGTGACAGGAAATGCTGCTCGGCTCTTGTCTGTCAGAACAAACCAAACAAAGGTCAAGTGTGTCCACGCCCCTGCTCTTGTAGGAGCCGCCTTAGAGGACGACTGAGGGGGGCCTGCCCAGCTCCCACCTGCTGGCTTGTGTTTGTTGTTGGGTGAGCATCCGGTGGTGCCCCTGCAGACCCAGGCGATCCAGAGTGAGATAAGGCAGGTTCGGACCCCCCACTGTGCCGATGCGTGGATGTCCAGCAGGCTCCGAATGGGCGGCCCTCCTGGCTCCCCCGCTCTCTCATCTGATTCAAAGCAGCATTTTAGAACTGGAAAGAACCTCCAAATATCTGTGGCCAGATCATTCCCCAACGTGCCCCTGCTCTGCCTTCACACTGACCCTGGGCCGTTGACCCTGTGCCTCTCACCTCCTGTCCCAAATTCAAGACGGGCTTGGACTCATGAGAGCTCCCTGGCACTCCCACTGCAACGCTGGGCCTCTTGTGCTGAGCCCTGGATACGTGGGGTCATCAGGCCTCCCAGGGGACCAGACCTCAGGGCAAAGAGGAGAAAAGCAGCGTGGTGAGCCAGGCCGTGGTGGGGAGAAAACCTGCCACGAGGCATGTGTGGGTGCCTTCGTCTGCGTCAGGATTTCAGACTTCAAATCTCAGGGCTCATGTTTGGTCTCTTTTGGTTACAATGGGCCTGAGAGTGTCTGTGGATAGACAAAGGGCTGCGAGGAGGCTGTGAATGAGGGCTGAGAGAGGAAGGGATGGGAAATGACGTCAGAGACTTCGAGGAAGGAGACTCTCAATGAGTTAACCCCCGTAAAGCCCTATGAAAAGGGCCTGGCATACAACCACCACCGTGTGAGCATTCTTTTCCATCATCACCGTGGTTAGTATTGTTAGTTGAAGAATATAATTTTTTAGTAGTGCATAGTGCAATGCTGCAGACCAAAGAGGTGTTTTAAAACAGAATTATTTGGACAATCCATTCTGAGCTCTTTAAAGCGGAAGAGAAGATGGTTGTTTCTTCATGAATAATTATTAATGTTCACTCATTCATCAGATGCCGTGGCAGTTGGTCTTTTCCAGGCCTGCCGCCCTGAGAGATTCCATCCCCCATGCGTGCTCTTCCTACAACATAAGGGCAGCCCTACTCCTATCTTGTGGTGGAGCCTGTGTCCCCACTCCTGGATCCCAGGCAGGCTTTGTGCCACCTCACCCAATGGGGTACGGAAGACGCGATGTGATGTGACTTCCAAGGCCAGCTCACAAAAATGCCATGTGTGGGCCGGGCGCGGTGGCTCACGCCTGTAATCCCAGCACTTTGGGAGGCCGAGACGGGTGGATCACGAGGTCAGGAGATTCAGACCATCCTGGCTAACCCGGTGAAATCCTGTCTCTACTAAAAAATACAAAAAAAAAAAAAAAAAAAAAACTAGCCAGGCGTGGTGGCGGGCGCCTGTAGTCCCAGCTGCTTGGGAGGCTGAGGCAGGAGAATGGCGTGAACCCGGGAGGCAGAGCTTGCAGTGAGCTGAGATCCGGCCACTGCACTCCAGCCTGGGCGACAGAGCGAGACTCCATCTCAAAAAAACCGAAAAACCAAAAAAAACACACACAAAAAACCAAACCCATGTGTGTATTTCTACCTTGTTCTTCCGGACTTCCCTGGGTACCCAGTGACTGTGCTGGGGGAAGCCAGGCAACCACATGGAGAAGCTGTGTGAAGGTCTTATGCCAGCACCCCCAGTGGTGGTGCCAGGTGCCAGCCAGCATCAGTGGCTGAGGGTGGGATGAGGCTTCAGGTGAGCCCAGCGCCTGCTGTACGGCCGGCCCTGTCCACCTTCAAGCCACCCCAGCCGATGCTTTACGGAGCAGAAAGAAACTGGCCCTTCTGAGCGCTACTGCAACTGCAGATTGGTGATTAAAATAAATGATTATTGTTGTTTGAGGACCAGGTGTGGAATGACTTGTTAGGCATTACAGGTATGGAATCGCTTATGGGGCCCGGAGGAGGTATCGCCAGATCCAAAACCGAACAATGTGACTTGCCCTGAGGCCGGCTGCTGAGAGGAAGCAATATGCTGCCTGACCTGAGAGTGTCTGTGGACACCCAAGGGGCCTCCAGGAGGCTGAGAGCAAGGGCTGAGAGGAGGGGGAGGGAAATGTTAACAGCAGCTTGGAGGTATGAGACCCCTGTCATGTCCTGGCAAAAAGCCTGGTTCCGCTGTGGCTTCATGGAAAATTAGAAATCACCTTAATAAATTCAATGAACTATCTATGAAGTTTCCAGACAGAATATTCTAAACACCAGCTGGCTGCTTCTGGAGGCCAAGGATAAAATGCCAGAGTGGCGAGACACGTTAAAGGCTGGCCTGGTAAATGGAAGAGGACCAGGGCTGGCTGCATTTGAAAATAAAACTGCTTCTCCTTGCCTGCCCCCTCCAGCTGGTAAACAATAAATGGCTTCCAGGGTTCCATTTCCAAGACACACAAAGAAACTCCCAAAAAAGCATTCTCTCACAAGAAGTAACTAACTGCTGAGTGAAATGCAAAATCACAACAGCCTGAGTGCTATGGGGAATAAACACACACAGGCAGGTAGTGGACGGGAATACGAGTGTGCAGGTGGTGAGTGTTGATGTGGTGTGGATCTGTGTCCCCACACAAATCTCATGTTCAGCTCTAATCCCCAGTGTTGGGGGTAGGAGGTGGGAGGTGATTGGGTCATGAGGGCGGGATTCTCATGAATGGTTTAGTAGCCTCCCCACTTGACACTACGTGGTGAGTGAGTTGTCATGAGATCTGGCTGTTTAAAAGTGTGTGGCACCTCCCCAGCAATCTCTGTCGCTCCTGCTCCGGCCACGGAAGACGTGCCTCTTTCTTTGCCTTCCGCCATGATTATAAGTTTCCTGAGTCCTCCTGAGAAACTGTGCAGATGCCAGCACCATGCTTCCTGTACCAGCTGCAGAACCGTGAGCCAAATAAACCTCTTTTCTTTATAAATCCTTAGTCTCCGTTTTTTCTTTATAGAAGTGTGAGAATGGCATCATATAAGTGTTGGGCGAGTTTCGTGTTTCTCCAGCTTGTCCAGAGGGCTCATGGTCATGGAATAGTGCCAGGCTGCTAGGACTCTGGTGGGAAAACCTGCTGTCCTTCTAGCTGGAGGAAGCACAGAAAGAAGCCCCAACCCAGTAGGCTGGTGGAGAGTGAGCGGAAACCCAGAAAAAGAGAAAGCCAAAAAGCCAAGAAAACCCCCGTTCTGTATAAAAACCCTGCTCAGGACCCCAGCTGGACCCCGAAGCATGCTTGTGAAACAGACGAGAAGCAGCTTGAAGTGAGATTTGGGGTCCCACTGTGACTGTTCATTCTATGCATTAATTTGACTAGTGTATGGGGTACCCAGGTCTTTGGCTAAATGTGATTTCTGGGTGTGCCTGTGGGGGGTTTTCTGGAGGAGATCAAGCTGGAGAAACATAAAACTTGCCCCACACTTGTATGAGGCCATTCTCACATGGTGATAATAAGTGAACTCAGTAAAGCCAACAGCACTCCCCATGCCAATGGGCATCATCCAACTCTTCAAGGGTCTAAAGATAACAGAGGAGGAGGAAGGAGAATGCCCTCTCTCTGCCTGAATGCTGGAGCTGAGATATCAGTTTCCTCCGCCCCTCAGCCTGGGGTTTATACCATGGGCTCTCTGGGGTCTCCAACTTGCAGGTGACAGATCCATGGAGCTTCTCAGGCTCCACAGCCACATGAGACAATCCTCATACTGAATCTTTTTCTCTCTGCAGACCCCATTGGTTCTGTTTCTCTGGAGAACCCTGACTCATACACCTGTCAACTTCTGGCATGACAGCGTTTGCAGTTTTGCTCTAACCAAGTAAATTGGCTGTTAAAACAAAAACATCAACCCTCTTTGCAGCAATATAACAGAATCCAGAATCTCACAACATAGCAGTAATAGTCTTCAAAATTATTCAACATTTGAATGTTGAAGTCAAGAAGATGTGACTCATTTACAAGGAAAAATACTCCAAGATAAATCTCAGGATGAACCGAATGTTGGAATTACTAGACAAGAACAGCTATTTTTAACTATGCTCAGTGTGGAAAAGGAAAACATTCTCATAGCAAATGGGAAGAAAAAAATTGTAGCCGAGATACAGAATGTGTAAAAAGTATCCAACGGAAATGTTAGAACTCAAAAATAAAGCAGAAGAAAAAAAAAATTGCCTGATAGAGTCAATAGCAGATTGGAGGTGATAGAGGGAAGAGTCGGTGCATTTGAATATAGAACTATCGTCATCATCTAATCCAAAGGAGAGAGAGAGAGAAGACACTGTAAGCATGAATCATACCTCAGAAACTTATTTTTGGAAAACCTCACAAACAAGTATTGGAATCTCAAAAGGAGAGGAGAGATCATAGGAAAGAAAAAAATGGAAGAAAGAATGTCTTCAAACTCATGAAATTTGACCAAAGATATAAATTTATGATTCAAGAAGCACAAGGAACTGCAATCAGGGTACATTTGCAGAAGCTCACATCCAGGCACAGCAGCAAATGGCTAATACCCAAAGATAAAGAGGAAATGTTGAAAGTAGGAAGAGGAAAAGGACATGAAAACAACCACAGCCTCAGCCTTTTCATCCGAAATCATGGAGGTTAAGAAGAGAGCCTTCTCAACCCAGGACTCCATATCCAGTTAAATATTCTTCAACAACAAAGAGTTGTTGAAGACCTTCCCTACAAGAAATGCTGAAGAAATTTTTTTCTCGGAGACCTTTCCTATAAGAAATGCTGAAGAAATTTCCTCAGCAGAAAGAAAACAGCACCAGGTGGAAATCTGGGTGTTCAGAAACAAAACAAGAGCATCAAGAATAGGAAACAGAGAGGTAAATAGAAAAACACAATGTCTCCCTTCATTTTGTTAAAGCACATATGACTGGTTAAAACAAAAAACGTACTGGGTCTTATGGGCTTTATAATGTTTATGAAATTATTCATTTGATTACTATCACATAGGGTGTGATAAGGGTGTGGAAGGCCTCTATAGGATTGCTAAGTGGTACAATATTAGCCAGACTGAAAAATAAGGGGATGTATATGTATTAGTCCATTTTCACACTGCGGATAAAGACATACCCGAGACTGGGCAATTTACAAAAGAAAGAGGCTTAATGACTTATAGTTTCACATGACTGAGGAGGCCTCACAATCATGGCAGGAGGCGAGGAGGAGCAAATCACATCTTACAGAGATGGTACCAGGCAAAAAAAAAAAAAAAAAAAAAAAAAAAGCTTGTGCAAGAAAACTCCCCCTTATAAAAACCATCAAATCTAGTGAAACTTACTCACTCTCACAAGAACAGCATGGGAAAGACCTGCCCCCATGATTCAATTTCCTCCCACCAGGTCCCTCGCCCAACACATGGGAATTCAAGATGAGATTTGGGTGGGGACACAGCCAAACCATATCAGTATATCATAATCCTTAGCACAACCACTAAAAGAGTAATGCAAAAATGTATCACTGAAAGTCAAGAGGTAAAGTATAATGGAATTCTAAAAATTAATCAAATAATCCAAAAGAAGGTAGGAAAGTAGGAGAGGAACCAAAAAAAAAAGAAAAAGAGAAAAAACTAAACAAGTAATACGACAGTAATCCAGATGATTTTTTTAAAAAATAAAAAAGCAAGGCCTAACTGTATACTGTCTATAAGAGAAGCACTTTAAATATAAAGACAATGACTGAAAGTAAATGGAAAGTAAATGGATGAAAAACCATAAATCTTGCAAACAATCAGACCAAGAAGTTAAAGCAGCTTTATTAATGTCAGATGAAATAGACAAAAAATGTTGTCAAAGATAAAGATTTCATAAAGATCGAAGGGTTAACTTATTGGGAAGCCAAAATAATTGCAAATGTGTGTACACCTAATAACAGAGCTTCAAAATACATGAAACAAACACTACAAAACCAAAGGAAGAAAGATAATTCCGTGATCGTAGTAAGAGATGTTGACACCCCTCTCTAGCAACTGATAGAAGAACTGGAGGAAAAAAGTCAATTAAACACTGAAAAACATTTATATGAAAATGGTAATGACTTAAAATAGTCAAATTATATCAATTATATCAGTTGTATTGATATAATTGATATGTATTGAGCAGTACACCCAACAACCAAAAGACAGACTTTTTTTTTTAAGTACACGTGGTCGGCTCAGCAAGATGACGCATTTCTAAGCCATAAAACAAATATCATACATTTTAAAGACTTGCAGTCATACAGAGCATGTTCTCTAACTGCAATGGAATTAAATTAGAAATCAGTGACAATAAGATATCTGGGAAACTCCTAAACATATGGGTGTCAACAACATACTTCTAGATAATTCATGGTCAAAGAAGAAATCACAATGGAAATTAGAAAATATTCAAAACATGATCATGAAAGTATGACATATGAATTTTGGGGATTCAGTTAAAGCAGTGCGTAGAGGGAAACTTAAAACTTTAAAATGTTTGTATCTGAAATGAATAAAGGTTTAAAATCAAAATCTAAAGTTCTCCCTCAAGAATTAAAAGAAGAGCAAAATCAGTCAAGGTATGTAGAAGGAAGAAAATAATAACAATATGAAAAGAAATCAAAGAAGTGGGAAATCAATCAAAAATAGAGAAAATTAACAAAGCTAAAAATATTATTTGACAAGATTAAGCAAATGACAAAACCCTAAACTTACCCAGAAAAAAATGAGGAAGACCAAAAATCGTCAATATCAGGAATAAAAGAACGAATGTGATTTCAGATCTTATAGATGTTAAAAAGATGAGGAATTATTATGAATAGCTATTTGCAAACAAATTCACTGACATTAAAAATATAAGAGAATATCATGAACAACTTTATGCCAACAAATGTGACAACTTTGTTAAAAGGGGGAAATGTCTTGAAAAATGCAACCTACCAAAATTTACATTATGTGAAAGAGAAAATCTGAATATCTATATAGTTATTTTAAAATTTAAAAAAAAAAAAAATCTCACCAAGAAAATTTCAGGCCCAGATGGTTTCACTCGTGAATTCTGAGAACATTTCAAGAAGAAATAACAACAAATGTACACAAAACCCTTTCAAAAAGAAGAAGAGAAGGGAAAATGGCCCAACTTGTCTTATGAGGCTGGCATGATCCTGATACCAAAACAAAGACATCATAAGAAAAATAAAAAAGCTATAAGCCAATACTCCTCACAAACATAGACACAACAATCCATCACAAAATATTAGCAACTCAGGAAATCTAGCAACATATACAAATAATAATGCATTATGAACAAGTATATTTTATCTCAAAATGCAAGGTTGGTTTAACATTTGAAACTCAATAAGTGTCATTCACCATAATAAAAGAATAAAGGAAGGGAGAAAACGATATAATCATTTTAATAGATACAGAAAAACATCAGACAAAAATTCAATATCCGATCATAAACTCCCAGAGAAATAAGAATAAGGGAAGAATAAAGGGTAGCTTTATAAAGAGTACCCTTTATAAAGAATAATGGGTAGTTATGTAAAATCTGTAAAATCTATAGCTAATTATCACACTAATCTTCCCTATAAGACTGGTAACAAAACAAGGGTTCTTGCTCTTGCCACTTCTATTCAAACATTTACTTGAAATTCTAGTCATTGCAAAAGGAAGACAAAGAAATAAAAGCATTCAGATTTGATAAGAAATAAAGCAGTTCCTATTTGTGGGTAAAATAATTGCTCGTGTAAAAAATGCTAGGAAGTCTGTAAAACAGTTACTGGAATGAGTAAGTGCATGTAGCAAAATTGAAAGATACAAGATACAGAAATCAGTCACAGTGTATATACTAATATCAAACAATTAGAAAGTGAAATTTTAAAAATGACTTACAATAGCACCACAACCCGCAGAAGGAAAGAATTTAACACAAAAGTGTAACTCCTCCTCACTGAAAACCATGAAACACTGCAGAGACATATTCACCTAAGTAAATGGAAGACAGACCCCATTGATGTATCAGAAGACTCCGGCACTGTCGAAAGATCAGTCCTCTCTAAATTGATCTATAGATTCGGTGTAACCCAAGCGAGATTCCAGCAGGCATTTTGCTGGAATGGAGAAATTGGCAGGCTGATTAAAAAATATATACGAAAATGGTAATGGCTTAGAATAGCCAAAGCAATTTTTAAAAAGAACAAAGTTGAAGGGGTGGCGGGGTTGTCAAAGGTTGGTTAAGGGATGTAAAGGGACAACTAGGGAGGAGGAATGAGTTCAGGGTTCTTTTGCACCTAGGATGACTGTAATTAGTTAACGACAATTTAATAAATAGCTAGGAGAGTGGATTTCAAATGTTCCCAACACACAGAAATGATAAATGCTTGTAGCGATGGCTATGCTAATCACCCTGAAATCAAATGATCATTACATACTCTATACGTGTATTAAAATCTCACACTGTAGCCCGTAAGTATGGGCAATTATTATGTGTCGATTAAAAATAATTATAAAAGCAATAAATGAATACAGATTCTCAGGCCCAGATCGCTCCACTGGATTTGAATTGTCAGCGAAGGAACCTGGGGTCTACATTTTAGTGATACCTCTGTCATTCCTATCATCAAGCAAGTGACAGAAACCCTTAGACTAATTCTACTTGGGTCAAATGAGAAATGTGTTTAGTACCGAATGTAAATAATTTTGTAATCGTGAGCTTTCCAAGTATAGTTCTACTTAAATCACATCATCAAATGGAGATTTTCTATGTTTCATGTACATAAAGCACAAAACAAGCAAAACTAAGATTTAAAATCCAGAGTGGTGAGCCTCAGGGCTTAGGGACTGGAAAGGGGCAGGAGAGGCTTTCTCGGGGACTGGGAACGTTCTGTTTATTTAACTTGTGCTGGATTCATGGATGTGTTTGGTTTGCAAAAATTCATCAAGTTATAGGTATATAAACAAAGTATGTGATATATAAACCCACATATATATGCCATATGTACGATGCACATATACATCAGTAAAAGCAGTTTTCAGAAAGATTTAAAGGTGTCAGCTAACCTAAAAAGATTTAAAGGTAAAGGTTAATTGAAAAATAAGCATAAATATAAATGCTAAGAGTAGCTCTACTAGATCAGTATTTTTATTAATATGAAGGATACACTGCCCAAATATACGTGGACTTCAGATTAGGTGCTTCACCCCTGAAAAGGTACGAGAACAAAGTGGAGGGCTTAAACTCATCTGATTTTAAGATTTATTGTCCATGCATAATAACCAAGACAGTGAGGATTTTGCAAAAGGATACACAATAATTAGTGATATCTAACAGAGAGTACAGAAATAGTTTCACACATATGTGAAATTCATGAATAACCAAAGTGCAATGGCAACTCATGGGGAAAGACAAGTTTTTTTTGACAAATACTGCTAGAATTATGGGGTACACCTGTGAAGAGAAAATGAACATTGACCCTCGCCTCACACCACATACAAAAGCAAAACTCGAATCATAGGGCAAAGTGCAAAAGCTAATACTAAACTTCTAGAAGAAAACATAGGAGAAAATCTTTGCAACTGTGAGGCACAGATTTCTTAGATTGGTTGCAAAGAAAACCCCACAAAATATAAATTGAAAAAGTGAACTTTATCAAAATTGGAAAAACTCGAAAGCCACCACTAGGAAAACAAAAACAAAAAGGGGCAAGGCACAGAGTGGAAGAAAGTATTGAAAATACATCTATCTGACAAAAGACTTACACCCAGAATATAGGAAGAACTTTTACAACTCACGGAAAAGACAAAAAAATCTTTTAGAAAATGGGCAGAACAGCAGGGTACATCTCCAGACAATATGCACAGGGCCGATAAGCACACAAGATGATGCCCAGCATCTTTGGTCATCTGGGGCAAGGGTGGACCAGGAGACTGTGAAGGGACTGCTGAAGCCATCCAGGCTAGGGCACACAGTGGCTCCGGCCACCCCAACTGAAGCCTGGGTGTCCTCCTGGGGCCACTCTCAGAGAGAGTCCCAGAGAGGAAAAGGAACTGGCAGAGGAAATGAACCTTGATGACATCATTGGCTCAGGGGCTCAACTAAGTGCAACTCAGGCACAGGATGAGGCTGGCCCAGGAATGAGAAGCTCGGACAAGAGGAGGACTCCACACCTGGCATTTCAGTGCCATCTTCCTGGTTTGTTGCCTCCCCCTCCTGCTCTCCCAATGCTCACCTGCCTCCTAGGATGCTGAGGACCCATCCCAGAGTCCCATGGTCCTACCAAAGGGGACATGCCCCCCACCAAAGAGAAGCACACAGACCCAGCCAGGAGGGGTGTTTCAAAATGCAGAGACCAGGACCCCCATGGGATTCCCATATGGGCCAGAGCCAATCCACAGCTCTCTGGATTTCAGATCCCCTTCCCTTCCCCTGCTGGTCCAGCACCTGGCATGGAACATCCACCCCATAGGGTGAGGAGGGAGAAGAGTCCTGCTACGAGGAGCTCAGTGCAGGGCCTGGCACAAGTTAATTGTTCAGCAAATGGCAGCTCTCTCACGATCTGTTTATGTCCCTGATGGCTCTTGGCTACAAGGGTGGAATTCAGAAGCAGGTCTCCAACCCTGGGACTGGGAATGACAAGATCAAAGCTGAACCTAATCCTTGAAAGACAACCTGGTATAGCGGGAAAACGTTGGTACAGGAAGATACAGATGCAAATGGTACTTGGCGGATAAATATTCCCAGATCCAGCAGGGCTCTCTGATCCTTCACCTTAAGGAAGTCTGTGTGTTCAGTTTGTTTATGAATATTTTAGTTGTGCAAAGCACATGAAGTCTCAGCACTAGCCTAGCATCCCTGCAATGCTGTGGGAGACAGGATGGGGCTGGGGCTGCAACCCCAGGAACGAAGGACCAGAGACCTCCACCACTGCAGCCTGAGCCTTTCTGCCTCTCCAGCTCTTCTCCTGAATCTGTGCCCTGCGAGGGAATTGAGAAGCAAATGGGATGCTGGTGTGAGCACAAGCTGGACCATCATTCGTGAAACCGAAGCCCACGGAGGGCCTCCCGCTAGCCTTTCCACGAGGTGGGCACTTCATGAGCCCCAGAAGCACTTCGTGTTCAGTCTCAGCCCCTGCATCTCCACTCAGCAGCCACTCAAGTCTTCACTGAGCCTCTTTAGCTTAAGCACAGATTTAGAAGAGGACGTCATGGAGGTCAAGCAATTGCCTGCTTCATTTCCATGCATTGGCACCACCAAGAAGGCCCCCGGAGACTTTTCCTAAGTAGCAGGCTTGATACAGAATTATCAGATTGTCTCCATTTTTGTCGTTGTTGTTGTTAAATCCCCTGGGTTGATGCTAACAAAATGCTAGCCGGAAAGACCGTTGAAATTGATGTGTCTCTTTTCTTTTTGCCTTTTCTGTTAAACCAATGACCTTCACTAGTGCATTTAATAGCCTTTGGGTTTTTTTTTTTTTTTTAAGCTTTGTTCTCAAATTGCACCCTGGGGAACCAAGCAGGTGAAACTTCAGACCTCTCTGAGTTGGAAATTTGGGACTAGGGAAACCCCAGAGGAGGAGAGGGCAGCTGTAACGAGGGAGCTGGGGGCAGATCCCAGCTCTGAATCCCAAGGGTCCTGGGTTTGAGGCAACCTCAGCCACTCCTGGCCCTGTAACCTAGAGCCAACAATTCTCCTCCATCTCTGCCTCAGTTTCTTCATCTGTAAAATGAAGCAAGAGCAGTGTACTCTCCATAAAGCAAGGAAGGAGAAAATTCCTGCTGCAAAGAGCTTAGCTTAGGGCCCAGCACAAGTTAATTGTTCAGCAAGCAGTGGCTCTCTCACGATCTATTTATGCCCTGGAAGGCTCTTGGCTACAAGGATGGAATTCAGAAGCAGGTCTCCAGCCCTGGGAGCGGGGTTTACAAGATCAAAGCTGAGCCTGACCCTCATGAGGTGATGTGGGATTGGGGAAGAAAAGGAGCTCTAGAAACCAGCAGAACTGTGGCTCTGCCACATCCCAGCACATAGATCTAGCATGTCTGAGACCCAATTCCCTCACTTTAAGGAGGAAGCAGGGTGGCATGAATATAGATGAAGCCAGAATGTACTTCATGCATGCACAGGCAAACACACACACAGCCCCCAGCACCACAGTCCACATTCAGTTTTAGTAAAGGCATGTTTCCTCCTCTCCCCCTCTCCCAGGAGGAAACTTGAGTACCAGCCAGGCTACCAGGATAGAAATCCCACTGTGGAAACCTACTGTATTAGACTGTTTTCACATTGCTAATAAAGACATACTCGAGATTGGGTAATTTATACAGGAAAAATGTTTAATGGACTCACAGTTCCACATGGCTGACGAGGCCTCACAATCATGGCGGAAGGCAAGGAGGAGCAAGTCACATCTTACATGAATGGCAGCAGGCAAAGAGAGAGATTATGCTGGGAAACTCCCCCTTATAAAACCATCAGATCTTATGAGACTTATTCACTATCACGAGAACAGCATGAGAAAGACCTGCCCCCATGATTCAACTACCTCCCACCGGGTCCCTCCCACAACATGTGGGAATTCAAGATGAGATTTGGGTGGGGACACAGCCAAACCTTATCATTCCACCCTAGACCCTCCCAAATTTCATGTCTTCACATTTCAAAACCGATTATGCCTTCCCAACAGTCCCCCGAAGTCAACTCATTTCAGCATTAACTCAAAAGTCCACAGTCCAAAGTCTCATCCGAGACAAGTCAAGTCCCTTCTGCCTATGTGCTTGTAAAATCAAAAGCAAGTTAGTTACTTCCTAGATACAATGGGGGTATAGGCATTGCCTAAATGCAGCCCTTCCAAATGGGAGATATTAGCCAAAACAGAGGGGTTACAGGCCCCATGCAAGTCCAAAATCCAGCAGGGCAGTCAAATCTTAAAGCTTCAAAATGGTCTCCTTTGACTCCATATCTCACATCCAGGTCACACTGATGCATGAGGTATGTTCCCATGGTCTTGGGAAGCTCTGCCTCTGTGGCTTTGCAAGGTACCACCTCCTTCCCAGCTGCTTTCATGGGCTGGCGTTGAGTGTCTGTGGCTTTTCCAGGCACACAGTGCAAACTGTCAGTGGATCTACCATTCTGGAGTCTGGAGGATGATGGCCCTCTTCTCACAGCTCCAGTAGGTAGTGGCCCAGTGGGGACTCTGTATGGGGGCTCCGGCCCCACGTTTCCCTTCTGCACTGCCCTAACAGAGGTTCTCCATGAGGGCCCCACCCCTGCAGCAAACTTCTGCCTGGGCATCCAAGCAACAGAGAATGTTTCCATACATCTTCTGAAATCTAGGTGAAGGTTCCCAAACCTCAATTATTGGTTTCTGTGCACTTGCAGGCTAACACCACATGGAAGCTGCCAAGGCTTGGGGCTTGCACCCTCTAAAGTCATGGCCTGAGCTCCACATTGGCCCCTTTCAGCCATGGCTAGAGTGGCTGGGATGCAGGGCACCAAGTCCCTAGGCCACATGCAGAATGGGGACCCTGGGCCAGGGCCAAAAACCATTTTTTCCTCCTAGGCCTCTGGGCCTGTGATGGGAGGAGCTGCCATGAAGACCTCTGACATGCCCTGGAGACATTTTCCCCATTGTCTTGGGGATTAACATTCGGGTCTTTGTTGCTTATGCAAATTTCTGCAGCCAGCTTGAATTTCTCCTCAGAAAATATAATTTTCTTTTTTGTCACATTGTCAGGCTGCAAATCTTCCAAACTTTTATGTTCTGCTTCCCTTATAAAACTGAATGCCTTTAACAACACCCAAGTCACCTCTTGAATGTTTTGCTGCTTAGAAATTTCTTCCACCAGATATGCTAAATCATCTCTCTCAAGTTCAAAATTCAACAAATCTCTAGGGCAGAGGCAAAATTCTGCCAATGTCTTTGCTAAAGCATAACAAGAGTCACCTTTGCTCCAGTTCCCAACAAGTTTCTCATCTCTATCTGAGACTACCTCAGCCTGGATTTCATTGTCAATATCATTATCAGCATTTTTGTCAAAGCCATTCAACAAATCTCTAGGGAGTTCCAAACTTTCTCACATTTTCCTGTCTTCTTCTGAGCCCTCCAAACTGTTCCAACTTCTGCCTGTTACCCAGTTCCAAAGTTAATTCCACATTTTCAGGTATTGTTACAGTAGTGCCCCACTCTACTGGTACCAATGTACTGTAGTAGTCTGTTTTTATGCTGCTAATAAAGACATACTCGAGACTGGGTAATTTATACAGGAAAATGGTTTATTGGACTTACAGTTCCACATGGCTGGGGATGCCTCACAATCATGGTACAAGGCAAGGAGGAGCAAGTCATGTCTTACATGGATGGCAGCAGACCAAGAGAGAGCTTATGCTGGGAAACTCCCCCTTATAAAACTGTCAAATCTCATGAGACTTATTCACTGTAACAGCACGAGAAAGACCTGCCCCCATGATTCAATTACCTCCCACTGGGTCCCTCTCACAACATGTGGGAATTCAGGGTAAGATTTGAGTGAGGACAGGGCCAAACCATATCACCCAATAAGCCCTTCACTTGAGGATCTGGGCTGGGCTCTCAGGCAAGAATCAGGAGGCACTGAGTTGGGGTCCAGTTCAACAATGGCAACTCAATGGCATGTCCTGGCTCAGGGTTGGGCAGACAGGGCCTCCCTCTGGGATTCACACTGGTTCTGAATAACAGGAACCGTGCTTGGGCCATGGCCTGGGGCCTGAGCCCTGCTCTTAGCCTGCTGGGCACCATACTAACCCAAGGCAGCCCACCAAGGCTGTCCACGTGGCATCCTCAGTGATAGTTTCTAGGGCTGCATCCTTGGCCCCCAACCAGCCCCACATCCCTGGACCTGGGCTCTGTGGAGGACCTCTCTCTGCCCTTCAGCTCCCATCCTCCAATCCTGCTTCTCCTCAAGGAAGCCCCTCCAGCCTGATGGGTGCCATCTGTCCTCACTGGTTAATCTCCCCCTATGCTTGGGCCCTGGACAGCAGACTGCCGTGCCCAGCCTCCTTTTTGGCATCTCCACTTGGGACCTCCTCCCAGGCTCTGACACCTGCAATGCCCCACACTGTTCCTGACTTTTCTCCCCTACCCTGCCTCTCTCTGTCTTTCTTTGTGCAATGAAAGCCCCTGACTCACCCAGAGCCCCCAAACCAAACATGTAAGCTGTGTCATTACCCATGGGACCCCTTCCAGTGGCCCCTGGAGTGCAGCCCCCCTTCCCTGTAGCTTCCTGTGAATCCTCCTCATCCATTCTCCACAAAGAGGCAGGGTTTTCAAAGCACGAATTAGATGCCGTCACTCCCTGACTCAAAACCCCAGTGACTGCCTTTTCATGAGACCAAGAGCTAATGGTCTGTTCAGGGCTGACAAGGCCCTGCCTGCTCCCCATGCCCTCCCCCTGCACCAGTCATGCTGACACCAACCCCCAACCTTTCCTCAAAGCCACCTACTCTCACCCTCGGACCTCTGCATGGGATACTCTTCCCCACTTCATGGGCCATCTTCCCCAAAATGCTCCCCGAGTGACTCTGGGCCCAGCATCCTATTCATTAGGCTCACACTACTCAATGATGGCTGACATTTACCAAATTCTTCTATCTGCTTGCTTGTTTGTTTTCTGTCTGTCCCTGCAGTTGGCTGAGTAACAGCCCTCCAAGATCTCCATGTTCTCATCTGTGGAGCTGGACATGAAGCTTGATGGGCCTTTATTCAGAAGAAGTGGGCTGCAGATGTGGTCAAGTCCAGAGTCTTCCGATCCTCCTGGCTCCTCCCTGTGGGTACTAAATTCAAGTGTCCTTATAAGAGGCAGAGGAAGACACATGTGGTCAGAGGGAGACACATGCAGGGGGGAGACACATGCAGAGGGGGGAGACACATGCAGGAGGAGAGGCACATGTTGGGGGAGACACAGTGGGGAGAGACACATGCAGTGGGAGACACATGCAGCGGGGGAGACACATGCAGTGGGGGGAGACACATGGAGCGGGGGAGACACATGGAGTGGGGGAGACACATGCAGCAGGGGAGACACATGGAGTGGGGGAGACACATGCAGTGGTGGGAACACATGGAGTGGGGGGAGACACATGCAGTGGGGGAGACACATGCAGGAGGAGAGGCACATGTTGGGGGAGACACAGTGGGGAGAGACACATGCAGTGGGAGACACATGCAGCGGGGGAGACACATGCAGAGAGGAGACACATGCAGCGGAGGAGACACATGCAGTGGGGGGAGACACATGCAGAGAGGAGACACATGCAGCGGAGGAGACACATGCAGCGGGGGAGACACATGCAGCGGGGGAGACACATGCAGAGAGGAGACACATGCAGCGGGGGAGACACATGCAGAGAGGAGACACATGCAGCGGGGGAGACACATGCAGTGGGGGGAGACACATGCAGCGGGGGAGACACATGCAGAGAGGAGACACATGGAGCGGGGGAGACACATGCAGAGAGGAGACACATGCAGCGGGGGAGACACATGCAGTGGGGGGAGACACATGCAGCGGGGGAGACACATGCAGAGAGGAGACACATGGAGCGGGGGAGACACATGCAGCGGGGGAGACACATGCAGTGGGGGGAGACACATGCAGTGGGAGAGACTCATGGAGCGGGGGAGACACATGCAGTGGTGGGAACACATGGAGTAGGGGGAGACACATGCAGTGGGGGAGACACATGCAGTGGGAAAGACACATGCAGTGGGAGAGACACATGCAGCAGGGGAGACACATGCAGTGGGAGAGACTCATGGAGCGGGGGAGACACATGCAGTGGGGGAGACTCATGGAGCGGGGGAGACACATGCAGTGGGGGAGACACATGCAGTGGGAGAGACACATGCAGCAGGGGAGACACATGCAGTGGGGGGAGACACATGCAGTGGGGGGAGATACATGCAGTGGGGGGAGATACATGCAGTGGGGGGAGATACATGCAGAGTGGGGAGACACATGGAGCGGGAGAGACACATGCAGCGGGGGAGACACATGCAGCGGGGGGGAGATACATGCAGCGGGGGGAGACACATGCAGTGGGGGGGAGATACATGCAGCGGGGGGAGACACATGCAGCGGGGGGGAGATACATGCAGTGGGGGGAGACACATGCAGCGGGGGAGACACATGCAGTGGGGGGAAACACATGCAGGAGGGGGAGACACATGCAGGAGGTGGGGAGACATGCGGTGGGGACACATGCAGAGTGGAGAGACACATGCAGGGTTGGGGGAGACACAGGCGGAGGAGCAGGGGATGTGGAGATGCAGCAGAGACAGCTTGAAGATGCTGGCCTAGAAGACTGGAGCAGCCACAGGCCAAGGAACACCCAGAGCCTCCAGAAGCTGCAGGAGCGGGAAGGATCCTCCCCTAGAGCCTCTGGAGGGAGGACAGCCTTGCCAACACTTTCCTCTTGGACTTCCTGCCTCCAGAACTTGGAGAGAATGAATCTCCGTTGCTTTAAGTTTCTTGAGTTGGGGTATCTTCTTATCATCAGCCCTGTTTGATGTAATAACACTCTCTTTCCCTCACTAGGGCTCTGTTTGCCTTCAGGGAGCTCCGTTGAGGGAGAGAGAGCCTTACTCCATTGGACAGTCAGAAGAGCTAGGAAAACAAAGCAGCATCCAGGGCCTGAATGAAGTCAGGGTGGGATTCACATGGTGTCGGGGACAACAGGCTCCTGGCAGGAACGCAGGCATGTCCCCAAGCAGCCTCAGGGCAGGGCAGTGCAGCGAGACAGGACTGAGCAAGGGGAGAGAAAAGGGGCAGGATACGAGAGGTGGGGACCTCGTGACGGAGGACGGAGGGCTCTCCTGCCTGTGGGAAGCCTCTGCAGGGTCGGGACCTCAGGGAAGCTTCTGTAAATCCACTCTGGCCACAGGGTTAGGGAAGCAGCAGGGAGACCGGAGGATGCAGTTGAGTGGTTGATGACTGTGTGGGGCAGTGCTGGATAATTCAGGAGGTGGCCCGAAAGACTTGTGGGTGAGTTGGATGTGACCTTTAAAAGAAAGCGGGTTGCCCAGCATAGCTCCTGGAATTTGGGCCTGGGCAACAGTAAGGGCAGAACTACTGTTCCCTAGACTGGGAAGGTGGGGCAGGAGTTGGCTGGGTCTGGGGTAGGCTGCATAGAGCTGTGCTGCAGACTCTCCAGGTGCACGAGTGTGTTAGATACCAAGGGATGCTGTCAGGCGGTGTGGTACGAGTTAGGAATTCAGAGAAGAGGCTATGCTGAGATGTAGGTGAGGGGAGCACAACAATGGGAGTTCCTGTCCTATGCTGGGGAGGCACCTGGTGGGCGGCCACGGAGGATGGAGTCCTGCAACACCCAACCTTTAGAAGGTGGGAAGGTGCCAGGCTGGTCAACATGGTGAAACCCTGTCTCTACTAAAAATACAAAAATTATCCAGGTGTGGTGGCAGGCACCTGTAATCCCAGCTACTCGGGAGGCTGAGGCAGGAGAATCACTTGGACCCAGGAGGCGGAGGTTGCAGTGAGCCAAGATCGTGCCATTGCACTCCAGCCTGGTGACAGACTGAGACTCCATCTAAAAAATACATATATATATAGTGGAAAGGTGGTGAGGCCCTTGGGAGGAGCAGCCAGGTGGGGACGAGGCCTCGCAAGGCAGGGGCATGCACTGTTCAGAGGAAGTGAGGCTTCCAGGGCAGAGGGAGGAGAGCCTGTGCTGGGTGCTGCTGGTTCCCTCAGGTCAGATGAAGGCTGGCATTCCCACCGTTGGGTGTGATGACAAGGAAGGCGCTGGTGAGCTTGCCCGGAGTTGCGTGGAGGAGCAGCCTGGAGAGATGGGATGTGGACATTCATCTCTGCAAAGGGGGACAGAGAGGTGGGGCACGGCTGCAGGGGATGACAGGAAAGACATTTCTTTGGTGAAGATGGGCAAAAACAGCAACATGTTTTCGAAGAGAGGACAGGTGTGGGGAGACAGAGCAGGGAGGGGGTGAGCTCCCAGGCCCATGGGATGGTGGTCCTGCATGGGGGCAGAGACGGTTCATCTCCTGCAAGGAGCCAGGCAGGGCCAGGCAGGGGTCTGGGTGGTGGATCTTGTGATGGGAGCTGAGAGTTGGGCTGGGCCTTCCTCAGTGCAGTGAGAATCATGTCATCTGCAGGGGGAGAGGTGTGAGGAGGAGGGCCGAGGGGCAGGGGAGAGGTGTGAGGAGGAGGGCCAAGGGGCAGGGGAGAAAGAGTTAGCGCTCCTCCAAGGGAGTTGGGGCTGTGGGCAGGGGGAGGCAGAAGCAGGATTTCAGGACTCCCTTGAGCTGGGAGGTCATGGATTCAAACAGGGACCAGTCCACAGGGCGGTGTGATTTCCCTGGCCCTGCTCAGCTGTCAGGGGGCAGGGAGGGGTAGACGGGGAGTTGGGTGTCGCCAGGAAGACGGGAGGATGGGCAACGCCAGGGAACGGAGAGCACAGGAGTGACTTCTGGGGGAATTCCAGCTGGACAAACAGGGAAGTGACAAGGGGGAGACCACGGAGCAGGGCTTGGTGCTGCCCGCCCTGGCTGAACATCTGCAAGCGCACGAATGACTCCCGTGAACATCAAATGTGCTCCTAGGCTGGGAGGATTTAGTGAGAGAATGACATAAGCTCAGCGTGTGCCCAACACACGGTTGGGCTGAGAACTCCAAACCACCCAGGTGGTCCCAGAGGCAGAGCTGGCCACCCTTTCCTCGCTTGACAGCTTCCAGACAGAAGCAGCTGGTTGCTATGCACAAGTCCAGGGAGCTGATAAGGAGGGGCAGCCTGGGTCCTCTGTGAGCCTGTTCACCATCGCCCCCCACCCAGTCCGGTGTCCCCAGGGGCCAGGGAGGCCATCTGGGTGCACGCTCGGCTCAGCTGGGTTTTGAGAGGGTGAAGCCAGCAGCCTGAAGGTTCAGGGCACAGGCAGCCGATGGCGTGGGTTTTGAGTCCCGTTTGCTAGGAAATTCGCAGAGAGGAGGGGAGAGTTAGTGCCGTTGCCTTGGCAACGCTCTGTCACATTCTAATGGGGCTCAGCAGTAGAAGGAGGCTTGTCTTAGAGGAGCACAAAGCAGATCGATTTGCTGGTGTCCTGAGGCAGCCCAGCGGGAAAGCGGCTGCTTCCCGGGTGCCTGCTGCCTGAGCTCCATCGGGAAGGCAGCGGGAGAGGGGCGGGTGGGGGTGTCCCGGGACCCACGGTACCCACCAAAGAGTGAGGCGGGGCTGATGCTGGGTACCCACCTGGCCTCATCCCAAGGCAGCTCGGGATCTCAGAGCTGGGGTGGAGGAGGTGGGCGGCTGCCCCAGACCGACTGGAGCTTTGGGACTCAGGCCCTACACCCACCTCTACGTAAAGCCTCTGCTCTAAGGACCTTCCTGATTTTGCAGACAGGAACGCCATGGGATGAGGAAAAAGACAAGACTCTAAATCTTTCAGCAGTGAGGTGTGTTGGTGTCACGGGCTGCGGCCACCCTGCACCCGAACTTCAGCCAACCCTGAAGGGGTAGACCCAACGAAGAACTTAGAGCAACCTCCTCGAGGGGCCCGAGTGAACGCCAGATCCCCCAAAATCCAGAACTAGAACCAAAGACCTAGGAGCTTGGGTTGCAGGAGCAAATATAAATATTAAAAGCACAGACAAGATACAAATAATACAAGCAATACGGATTGAGAGGAGGGACAGGGTGGTCAGAGAAAGAGCAGCTGAATGTTACCCAGCCTTTCAAAAGAGGAAGTGGGCGATATTGTCAAAAACGGAACCACAGGATAGAGAATGTCTAATCCCAAACAGTTAATGGTCTTCATAGACTTTTCCTTCTCAATCTTAGAAGGTTCTTCTAGGAAACAAGGCCTCACGTGGTGAAGATAAACACACTTGAAGTCAGCAGCGTCTTCGGCTTGACTTTGTTCCCCTTCCTTCTTTACATTGCAGTCCAATCTAATATTTCTAGGCTGCAAAGCCTGGGAAGGATGACGTCATCTTTTACACCAGCATTTGCTCATCCTTCCTATTTCTTTCTAGACATTGCCATGTGCCAGGCATGGTTCTAGGTATCTGGCATGGCTGTGGCTCCCTGACGCCCCTCAGCTGGGTGCTGAGGTGCAGCTGCTATCATCAATCCACCCTCAGGGAGATAAATGGGGCCCAGAGAGGGTGACTGGCCTAGGGCCTCAACAGCTCCCAAGAGGCGGGCTCTGGCTTGGAACCCAGACCATTTGGTCTTAGAGGCCACCCTCTTACATTTACACATTTTGCATTCTCTAACCACATGCACAGAGGAATCTCTGCAGAGCAGTCCCCTTGTCTACACCGGCTATTCTGGGTAGAGGCCTTTTGGTACTTTTACATTCTTCTTTGTATCTTATCTTTTTAAAGAAATGCAATAATAAGTCTATATTTTTTAAAAAACAGCTTTATTAAGATATAGTTTACAGGATGGGTGCGGTGGCTCACACCTGTAATCCCAGCACTTTGAGAGGCCAAGGCATTCAGATCATGAGGTCAGGAGATCGAGACCATCCTGGCTAACATGGTGAAACCCCGTCTCTACTAAAAATACAAAAAAATTAGTCGGGCGTGGTGGCGGGGACCTGTAGTCCCAGCTACTTGGGAGGCTGAGGCAGGAGAATGGCGTGAACCTGGGAGGCGGAGGTTGCAGTGAGCTGAGATCATGCCACTGTACTCCAGCCTGGGTGACAGAGCGAGACTCCATCTCAAAAAAAAAAAAAAAAGATAGTTTACATACCATACAATTCACTCATTTAAGGTGTAGAATTCAATGGTTTTTGCTATATTATATTACTATATTTTTAAAACTGTGGTTACATATGCATAACATAAAATTTACTGTTTTAACTGTTAAGTGAACAAGTTAGTGGCACTGATGACATTCACTATATTGTGCAACCATCACCACTGTCAACTTCCAAAACGTTGCCATCACTCCAGGCTTAAACTTGTACCCATTAACTAATCATGTCCCATCCTCCCTCCCCTTAGTCCCTGGTAACCACTAATCTACTTCCTGTCTCTGTGAATTTGACTACTCTAGGGACCTCATAAAAGCAGAATCCTGCAGTACTTGTCCGTCAGTGACCAGCTTATTTCACTGAGGATAATGTCTTCAAGCTTCACCCGTGTTATAGCATGTACTGGAATTTCCCTTCTCTTCATGGCTGTAACAGTTCTTTGGATGGATGGAGCACATTTATCTGTTGATGCATCTATTGATGGACACGGGGGAAGTTCCCACTTTTTTTATTGTTTGCTTGTTTGTTTTATCAAGACGGAGTCTCGTTCTGTCCCCCAGGCTGGAGTGCAATGGCACAATCTCAGCTCACTGCAACCTCTGCCTCCCAGGTTCAAGTGATTCTCCTGCTTCGGCCTCCCAACTAGGTGGGACTACAGGTGCCCATCAGCATGCCCGGTTAATTTTTGTATTTTTAGTAGAGACCAGGTTTCACCATGTTGGCTGGGCTGGTCTTGAACTACTGACCTCAGGTGATCCGCCCACCTTGGCCTCCCAAAGTGCTGGGATTACAGGCGTGAGCCACCGCGCCCGGTCTGTTCCCACTTTTTAGCTCTTATGAATAATGCTGCCATGAACGTAGGTGTGCACATATCCGCTCCAGTCCCTGCTTTCTCTTCCTTTGGGTGTGTACTCAGAAGTGGAATGGCTGGGTCACGTGTTGTGTAACTTTAAAAATAAAAACAATCCTTGCTAAAACTGGATCTGAGGTCTCGGTCCACCCAAGGAAATCAATGCAGCCTTCCTCCCCAACCCACAGGAACAAAACCCCAAAGACAGGGGTCACATTGCAGCTCTATGGCCATGTCACATGTCTCCCCGAGCCCAGACATTTATTAGCGGCTACCCGGAGCATCAGTGTGAAGGCTGAAGGAGAAACTTGGGTTGAGGTCCGGGGTGCTGTGCGTGCCCCATGCACAGAGTTCTCATGCACATAAAGTGTGTTTATTCCCGCGCTGGATCTCCCCAGTAGCCCCTGAGACCCACAGTATGCTCACCATTCATTCCCACGGGACAGATGTGGGGACTGAGGTTCAGACAGCCGCTACCCAGAGAGTCCTTCAGCTCTAAATGCAGGGTCCTCTCTGGTCCCTGGCTGCTTCTCTCAATGACCCCCAAGGGGCTGACAACCAACTTTCCTCCATTCTAGGACAACAAAGACACTGGGAGTAGTAACGCGAGGAGGGCAGAGAGAAAAGAAGCCCCAACAGCTGCACCCCCACCTTTTTTCCCCAGCACCATCTCCTCGCAGAGTCTTGGGGGCCACCCTGCCTAAGAGGCTGTGACATATCACCAGGAATGCCACTGCTTAAACTCCTCCGAGGCTGGGAAGCCCACCCTGGCTTCCCTGGAGGGAGCTCTGTCCCCAGGGCTCAGAGGACAGAGTCCCTGCAGCAAAGGCCCTCAGAGTGCAAGGGCCAAGTGGGAGGGCTCCTTCTCATCTTCTCTTCTTCAGCACATGTGCCCAGCTCCTGCACCCAGTGCCCAGGGGATGCCTCTTAGACGTCGGCAGCTCGGTGACAGGGGCAGGAGGTGGCATCGCCTTGTTCTGGATATCACTGGGTGACCCCGGTACGTTACTCCCCCGAACTCCAGTAGCCTCATCTGTGACACAAGGAGCCAGGCCACATCATCCTGGGCAGTGCTGCTCTCTGCAATTATTGGGTCTGGCATCTCTTCTTGTCAGAGATTCTCTTTAGGGAATTTATTTTCCATAGATTAAAGACTAAACAACAGAGAACAGAGACAGGCTTCTAGATACCTGCTGCAACCTTAGCTTCTCAGAAAATACAGGTGCTTGGGACTCCTCTCACAAAATGGGGAATTTAAATGGAAAACGTGGCCGCAAGACAGTTCCTTTAGTCAAAGGGTCTGAGTACACATTAAAGGAGGGTGGAGGGAGAGGGGACATCAAAAGGGAGGAAAGGGGAGGAGGGCACCAGGACAGGCAGAGCCAAGAGAGTCCTGGTGGGGGAGGATACGCACCTACCTGTAAGGGGCCCTGTGGACCTGGCACGTGCCTATAAGGAGCCCTGTTGTTGTGTGTTAGGTCGTGACACAGCTCTGCCCGCCCCAGGTGCCTTTTCGGAACCAGGAACCTAAGAGAGGGGCTCTCCCACCAGGGCTGGGGGCTTCCAGAACCCCCTTGGCTCTGCCTGCCCTGGTGCCCTCCATCCCCGGCCCTGGTGGGGGAGCTCCTCCAGGAGCACACAGACAGACCCTCCTCCACATGCCCTGTCTGGGGACAGGAGCCCAGCACCCAGTGCTTGTTCCCGCTTCCACCCCTTTGCTGACCTCCCCACTCATCAGGGCTGCGTGCCAGGTGACCAGGGTTCTAAGCCTGGCTTCCTCCCTGAACTGTCCTCCTGGAAACATCCTTCCTGACCCAGCTTCAGCTCACCTCATTGAAGAGCGACTTCTGAGGACCCATTCAGCTTTTATCTCCTGTCACTCCGTAGACATCAAGACTTAACATCCCATCCCTCCCACCCCCAGTTGTCACTCCCTCTCCCCAATCTTCGGCCCACTCCGTGTCCAGGGGCCCAGGTCCCCAGCGCGGGCAACCCCTCTGCCCCCATTCCCGGACCTGGAGCCTGCGAGGGCTCAGGCCGGCCAGGATGGAGTTCTCTATCCCAGTTCAATTTCCCCCGCCTTTTTGATGTCACATCCTGTCCCAGCCTGCTTCCCCGCCGGCCGCCGCCCTCCCTCCTCCCCGGGAGAGAGCAAGGCGCTCGGGTCCCTCTGCGCCACCCCCGCCCCCGCCCCTTCCGAGCAAACTTTTGGCACCCGCCGCAGCCCAGCGCGCGTTCGTGCTCCGCAGGGCGCGCCTCTCTCCGCCAATGCCAGGCGCGCGGGGGAGCCATTAGGAGGCGAGGAGAGAGGAGGGCGCAGCTCCCGCCCAGCCCAGCCCTGCCCAGCCCTGCCCGGAGGCAGACGCGCCGGAACCGGGACGCGATAAATATGCAGAGCGGAGGCTTCGCGCAGCAGAGCCCGCGCGCCGCCCGCTCCGGGTGCTGAATCCAGGCGCGGGGACACCAGCCAGGCGCCGCCGCCGGAGCCCGCGGAGCCGGGGCCAGAGCCGGAGCGCGTCCGCGTCCACGCAGCCGCCGGCCGGCCAGCACCCAGGGCCCTGCATGCCAGGTCGTTGGAGGTGGCAGCCAGACATGCACCCGGCCCGGAAGCTCCTCAGCCTCCTCTTCCTCATCCTGATGGGCACTGAACTCACTCAAGTACGTGCATCCAACGCCATTTTCCTCCCTGCCAGGCGACCGGCCCGGCCCCCCCGGGGAGCCCCACAAAGTCCGGGAACCGCTCCGGCTCCACGCCGCCCCGCGCCCCCGGCCTGGGCGCCCGAAGCGCCGGGGTTGGGGAGGGGCCAGGGTGCTGGGCCAGACCTGGGTGGGAGGGAGGGGTGCAGGCTGACCCGAGACGGTGCTCCTCCAGTCCCGGCCCAGCAGGGCTGACAGCTGCCCCCTTTTTCCTAGGACTCCGTTGCCCCCTGCTCCCTGCTGAGAAGTTCAAAGGGCAGCACGAGGGGGTGTTTGGCTGCTATTGTCATCTGGAGGGGGAAGAGTGAGAGCCGGGTAGCCAAGTTCCCAGGCATTTTTGGAGGTGGCAGGACCTTAGTCCTACCCCCAACACACACCCCAGAGTGGCACATCCTCCCTTTGGGCATAACGCTGCCCTTGGGGGCTCCGGAAAGAGGCGGTGGGGATTGTGCCGCTGAGACCGGGAAGGGCAGCCAGCGTACCGGCCAGCTGGGTGCATTGTTGGCTTACTGTGTAGGGCTTGGGGGGCTGTGGCCACATGCCCGGCAGGAGGGGAGTGAAGAGCGCTGTGGTGTGCCGGTGTGGGGATCCTGGGCATTTCAAACGGGCTCGTTGTCCCCTGAACAATGTATCAATAGAGAAAGGTCTCTGCTTGGTATTCTCCATTTTAAAGATGCATCTTGGAGCTGGCAAGTCTTGGGGGAGGAGAAGGGCTGTCTGTGAGCACCGAACTGGGAGGGCTGCTTCGGCACCATGGTGCTGGGAAGAGCCTGCCAGCCTCCGGAGCCGGGCTACTCGGGAGTGACATTAAAATGCCCTTTCAATGATACCACTGTGCCATGCTCTGAACTGGGAGACTCTGGCCCTTTGGAGTGGCAAGACCAGGAAGTGATGGGCAGCTAGCACCTTGGTCCCAAGCCCCAGCTGCCCCTGACCCTCCTTTCCTTCCTCCCTGCCTCCCTCTCCCTCAGAATAAAAGAGGAAACAAAGGAGAGAAGATGGGAGGGCCAGAGAGCGAGAGGAAGACCACAGGAGAGAAGATACTGAATGAGCTTCCCTTGTTTTGCCTGGAAGCCCTCACTGGTTCCCTGGCTCTGCCCAGAACGTGCAGTCCAAATCCCGATCCAGCAGTGGGGTTACGTCGTCCCGTTTACCCTCAGAGTCCCTCTCCTGGTGCTGCCCAGACGATCGGCCAGTCCCCCCTGGAGAGGTTCGGTGTGGCCTCTACGAGAGAAGTTTTCTTGGCCACAGGAAGGCCTGGTGGAGGGGTGGTGGTTGTCCACTGTGGCTGGACAGATGCATTCATTCACGTGCACACACACACACACACACACGCACGCACAGGGGAGCAGATACCTGCAGAGAAAAGCAACCAGGTCCCGATGAGTGGCAAGCTGCCCTACAAAGGGCTGTGCTTGTGTCTTATCAAGACATCTTGGCAAAGAGATGGCTGGTTCTGGGTGGTCCTAGACAAGGCCGCACCCAAGGGCCCTCCAAGCCTTAATGGCACCCTTAAGCCTCCATGCCCAGGCCAAAAGATGCTTTTTCTCCATAAATGCTCCTCTTTGTGTCTTTGTAAAGATTCTCTGTTCTGGGGAGAAACTTTTGGTTCAACTTCAATTAGAAGCTTTATCTCAGTGGTGAAAGTATTTGTCCATCCGCGCAAAGGGTCCTGGACATCCGAACCCCAGCCAGCCCCTGTGCACACCCCTGTATCCTCAGACCTTGGTGTCAGGGCCCAGCCAGCCACCTTCAGGACCCTGGTCAGCTCCGCCAGCCGGCAGCCTCCCGGGTCAGGAAGGGAAACGCCGTTGTTTTCTTTGCTGGCCTGGCAGGTTCCTTTCTCTGAAGCTGAGCCACAGGCTGTCTCAGGGGAATGTGTCCCTCGACTCAGCCAGGAGGCACGTCCCACCCTCACGGTACAGCTCCACCTTCCCTGGGCTGGCTTCTGATAATTGTGCTTTCGGAATCTTGCATTGGAGGCCAATTATCCCTAATGTGGTGGGATTTTGGAGAAAAGGCTCAGCAGGTGAAATCATTTTGAGTCTCTGAAGGGGGTGGACAGTGGCTGGCTCAGCACCAGCACCTGAGAGCCTGGCTACCCTGGTCCCCACCTGGGTGGGCCCCCCTGGGGTTACACCAGGTGACTTTCATCTTTGACCTCTAAGGTGGCACCTGGGGTCGGGAGTGGGTATGGGTGTAGGACCAGCCAGCTCTGATTCCAAGAGCTACCTGGGACATCCATCCCCAAGCATCTTACTTTCTTGATTCCAAAGTTATGCGTTGTGGGTTCCTTGAGCAACGCTGTTGACATTTGTGAGTGAGTGAATGAGTCTGGGCTTCAGGAAAGGGTGCTGGAGCTGCCTGGTGTCTGCCTCCTGCTTCCACTGTAGGTAAATTGCTCCCCACAGCCACATCCTTGCTTTTAACTCCGCCCAAGGGATGGACATGCGATTCTAGGGCTATTGTGTTTCTACATGAGCATACATCGACATGAGAAGATGTTAGAAATGCCTGGATCCTACCTGCACTTAATACATGCTGCCTGGAGGATTCAGGCGGGCAGGCAGGGGGAGTGGAGCACATGGCCGGGCCATCTGTTCTCCTGACAGCTTGCTTATGATGAGACACTCCATCAAACACCAACCGTTGATGGATGGCCTACGACATGCAAGGGCTGTGGGGCCAGTGAACTTTGTCCTCAGACAGAAAGACATTTTACATGGTCTTGCTCTGTGGTTTTCAATAAAAGGCTGATATTTCATGCTCTTAAAGAAGCAGGGTAAAGTGGCATCGTACTGAGCTTCCTGGGCAGGGTACTGAGGCGTTGATCTCTGGGCCTTGGGGAAGGTGGGGCAGGGCAGGGGCTCCCTGGGCTCCCACCTCCATACCCCACAAGCTTCCTTTCAGAGTGAAGCATGTTTTTTGTACGTAATAGGGTAAAAGGGGCCGGGAATCTTTCTAGCAACAACCTTGAACCCAGATGGCCTCACTCTCACCCCAATCCCACCAGACATTGGCTGTGTGACCTTGAGAAAGGCCCTTTAACCCCTCTGAGCCTGACCTTCCTTGTTTCACAAGGAGGATTAAACAAGATGATTCTTGAGTAAGATCCCTTCCTGCTACAGACCCCCAACCCCATTCTTTCATTGGCTCACTCATTCTCTCCTTAAACAAGCCTTTCCTGGATACCAGCTGGTTGGATTTAACTCGGTCAATTCTGGGCTTACAATGGTGAGTGAGCCAAACCCTTGCCGCTTGGCACCTGGGGCTGGCATACTTTGAGGGAAGACCCCAGGCTCTGCCATAATCATGTGTTTCAGTAGCACAAGAAGTGTCTGCGCCGAGTGCTCTGGGTGGGAGTTGGGGAGTGAGTTCTGTTTTGGAAGCTGGAGGAAGCTCTGGAGAAGGAGGATGTTTGATCTGGGTCCAAGGTTGCACCTGGGTCCACTAGTGAGCCTGGGGAAAAGAAGAGGACAGAGGCCGGGTGTGGTGGCTCACCCCTTTAATGCCAGCACTTTGATCACTTGAGGTCAGGAGTTCAAAACCAGCCCGGCTAACATGATGAAACCCCATCTCTACTAAAAATACAAAAAATTAGCTGGGCGTGGTGGCGGTCACCTATAATCCCAGCTACTTAGGAGACTGAGGGAGGAGACTCGCTTGAACCCAGGAGGCGGAGGTTGCAGTGAGCCGAGACTGCACCATTGCACTCCAGCTTGGGCAACAGCACGAGACTCTGTATGAAGAAGAAAAAGATGACGAAGAAGGAGAAGGAGAAGAAGACAGAAACAGCTGCAGACAGAGGTTGTAGCAGGAAGAAGGGCCTGGAAACCCTGACTCTCATATCCAATACTCAATCCGTGTGGGTTGAGGGTATTTGAAGTGTTTGAAGATGGAAGCGGAGCTCTCCCCATTAGCCATGCATCCCCTGGCCCTTCCTACAACATGACGCCCCTGGATGCCCCCGGTGGGGTTCAAGCTGTCAGTGAACACAGAACAGGCTTGAGTGGCAACCGTCACTGTGACTGTCTTCAGGCTTTACTGAGTGGTTACTGTATGCTGGGTCTCAGAGTTACACCAGCTGTTTGCCGGTCTAGGTGCCTGCATTGAGAAGTGGGTGGACCCTGGACTGCACTTGGGGAGTCATGAGTTGGTGTGAACAGGGCAGATGAGAAGACCAGGGAGGTGATGCTGACTTAGCCTTTCAGAACCCCAGTGAGGCCCATCCCTCTGAATCTGTTCCTCATCCCCCCGTTTAGCTCATTCTAGAGCCGAAGACCTCACTTCACTCCCCTGAACAAATCACACAAGTAGAAACGGCCAACCGCTTTTTCTGCTGAAACCTAAGCTTGGACCAGGTGGTCCAGATGACCTGTCTTGTCCCCCTGCCAGGCCCTCCCCTCCAGCTTCTCTGCCCCTCTCTGTCCTAGACATGCTGGGAGGATACAGTGTTTGTAGAAGGGGGTGGAGTGCAGGGGTAGAGGGAAGAGTTCAGGTGGAATTGGGTCTTTCCCTAAACCAGTTATTTCAGAATACGTGGAATTCATTCAGTCTTTGCATCGAAGTTGGCCGTGGCCTCTGGGGCTGGTGATGCTTCTGGACACACAGAGGGAGCGAGGCACGCTCCCCTTTCCCATTCCTGAGCTGCCCCCGCCGGTGGATAGGCTCCTGACATCAGGGGCACTGAGCTGTCAATCCTGCCCATGAGGCAGCTGCTCCGTCTCCTAAAGTAATTTGCTTCTCATTCCACTGACTTCAACCTTCCCCAATCAGAAGAAAGGTAATTTCCTGCCTTGGGTTGTATTTATTACTAACGCTATCAGGCCCTGTAATCAGTATTAACATCACCGTGTAAAGTAATACAAAACTAATTACTAGCTAAACTGAATTAGATACATGGCAACCACGAACCGGGCTGACGGGGCGAGCAGCCAATTTTCGGCTCTGAAAGATGCATCCTGGACGCCCTGCACGCTCGGAAACCTCAGCGCTGTCCCGACTGGCACCTTAGGGCGACTGAGGGGAGGGGAAGAGAGATTAGAAAGTAAAAATGCACACCTCTGAGGTTTGTAGATTATTAAAATAATAATCTAAGTATTATAAATAATAACGATAATAAATAATATACTATATAAGATACATGATATAAGAAACTGGAGCCCGCCCAGAGTTAAAGCCCCAGGAATCCCACCAGTGGCGAGGACTGATGCCGCGTGTCAGGAGTAAACTTTATCATGTCGGGGCAGTCCCAGCAATCCTGGGTAGTGGTCCTCATTCTTGACCTGAGGGCGCACAGGTGTGGGGAGGTAAAGCAGCCTGCCCAGCCACCCAGCACATAAGTGATGACCCCAGATGGAGCTCTGGGTCTGTCAGATGCCTCAGAAACCTGAGTTCTGGTGTTTGTTAAGACAGAAAGAAAATGCAAAGTCGAAAAACAGCGCAGTGTCACCGAGCACCAGTGTAAAGGAAGTGCCGGTGCTGCCGCCCGCTCGCCGACCTCTGCGGAATGCACCGCAGAGCCCATCAGCTGTGCCTTTCCGACTGTGTGGACACGTACGCTGCTGGCTGCTGACCTTGAAAATGGGCTTTTGAAGGAGAAAGCAGGGCAAGAAGGAGGGGATCCACTTGTGGTTTCCCTGCAACCCCTGAGGATCAAAGACCCCAGCAGGCCCGTCCACTCCAGCAGGCCCGTCCACTCCTTGGAGACGAGGGTGCATCTAGGAGTGCCTGCTCGACCGCCTCAGTTCTCTGGGGCATAAGGTTAGGGGTTGCATAGGCAGCCCTGTGCCCCTCAAATGTCCCAGCATGTGTATGACAACTTGAGATCCAAGAAGTAAGAATTAGGGGCCAGGCACAGTGGCTCATGCCTGTAATCCCGGCACTTCGGGAGGCCGAGGCGGGTGGATCACTTGAGGTCAGGAGTTCAAGACCAAGAAGTAAGAAGTAGGACCTACAGGTCCTGAGATAAGGTGGCCTCTGGATGAGGCTGTAAAATGCCCGACATGCCCGCGGGTCTGGTGACACCCTTCGTTGCACTTGGCATGCTTTGCACAAGGTGGCTGGAGGGGCCGCCATGGAGAGAATCTGCCGCATTTGCACTGACCCGTCCTCGTGTGTGGCTGCTCACCTGGAGAAGGTTTCCTGTCCCTGCTTCTTCTGTGCTCACATCAAAGCTCACGCCCCTGCCTGGGCTCCAGCTGGTGATGGTAGCTGCAGTGGTTAGATGTGCCTAAGCCAACCTGCTCGCCCCGAGAAGACATACCGGCAGCAGGGATCTGGCCCGTATATTCCTTATGCACAGTTCAATGACAGTTAAACTCTGATTGGAGAGTGTGTAGCCAGGAAGAGTTGAGATGGAAGAGTGTAAGGGGGAGATGCGAATGAGCCCGGCTCGCCAGCCCTTGTCCACATTCAGATCAGCAGCTCACAGCATCGCTTTGGGCTGTCCTAAAATGGTTCCATTCCATCTAGTGGTTTTCGGTATACAAGTTGTCCTTGGGGAGTTTAAACCCTGCCACAGGGATTTCCCTGCCATACAAAATGGCTCTCCTGAGCGGCGCTGAAAAGAAAGTCTTCCCCACTTGCTTCTGCTGACGCTTCGTGGGCCTGAGAGTCAAAGAAAGAACATCAGTGTATCGTAAATAACTTTACTCCATGCACTGAAGGGTGTGGTTTGTAGACAGTGCAACGGGGCTCAGAAATGGGGAGCCAGCCATTGGCCAACAATTTGGCTGTCAGCTTGAGTCCTTGAGCCCCTGCCCAGCCCCCTTCCTAGCCCCCAATATGCACACACAGGTTTCCGTTCCCAGGCCACTCAGCCTCAGCCTCTTGTCCCCCAGAGGCACAGACTGAGGCAGCTGTGAGTGGCAGCAGGTGAGGGGCATTGAGAGACCCAGGGATGCTTTGTTCCATCAGCAATACAAAGGATGATGAAACAGGAGATTCCCCCAGGGGCTGCAGCAGTCTTGGGGAGAGGTGGCTAAGGAAGTTTCCTCCGAGGCCAAATCCAGGCTCCACAGTCTCCGGCAGCAGGGCCCGGGAGCCTCCTGTGCAGAAGCCGGGCGTCATCTGGATGCAAAGAACTTTGTTTGGAATCTGGCAGCATCAAATCCTTGGCTGTAAGCAAATGGTGCCACCTGGGGCATTTTCCACATTCCCAGCTGGACCCTGGGGTTGACTCTTTGATGTTTGTCATCATGATGTCACCTTTGAACTCATGTCAGGATCAATGATGGAGTCCATAGAAACCGGGCTGCCTTTCCCCGTTAGTTACGGTGAGAGTTTCCTCACCTGCGAAGTAGGAAATGGTCATGTTTTTGGGGTCCCTGAAAAATGGGCGTTCAGCCCAGAGGGTGATGTGCCTGCTGAATTATCTTGTCCCTGTTCTTCAAAGTACCACTCCCAGAATTGGCCTCTTTTCTGTTTGGCAACTAAGGGAGTACAGGGTTGTGACTTCCCACGGCCTGGCTGTGGCCAGGCTGAGACCATATCCATGAAAGAGGTGTGGAACCTGCCAGGGAGAGCGCAGAGGGTGCGTGAGGGGTCTGGGGGAACAGGGGCCGTGGACAAGTCAGCTCTCTGGATGGACAAGGAACTAGGACTGAAAAGCTGGACACGAGGCCGACTGCTGAATGGCAGAAACGTCCTCCAGTGACAGCCAAGGGTCTGTGGGAGGCTCTCCCCAGGGGAAGTGGCTTCCCCGGGGGACTTGAACAGCTGACACTGAGGGAAAGGGAGAAGGATGATGCCTCGGAGGAAGCTGAATCTCCTGGGTCAGCAGCTCAGGCCAGCGGTGCTCACAAACCCCAAGCACAGTGGCTACCGACGGTAACAGCGTGCATAGGGCACAGGCTGCCCGGGGGCACCTCTGGTTCACATGTCCGCTCATTCAAGGGCCCTGGGCGAGGGAGGGGCCCTCTCTGGGCCTGTTTCCCTCATGACAGAGGCAGAGAGCCAGGGCGTGGCTGAGACATTTGACTCTGAAAGCTGCTCAATTGTGGCCCTCAGCCATTCTGCCTCCCCTGGCCAAAGCTGCAGGCCACACAGCCACGCCTGATGCAGGTGGCGTTTGGGAGACTGTTGGCTTACGGGAGGTGCTGCCAGGCACAGGGAGCCGGGCCAGGATGGAAATCCTCTCCAGGGAAGGGGGTGAGGAGCAGTTACACCTCCACCCATGTGTGAACCCAGAGGCCTAGGAGGAGGGGAGTGCGGGGGACACTTGGCTCAGAAGACCCGTGCTAGTCTTCTGTGGCTGCCAAGAGGGAGTGCTCAGGAGACCCGTGGTTCCTCCCATGCTGCCTGGCTTGAGGCCAGGTCCTTTCCTTGCTCCAGGAATGTTCCAGCACAAAAAGGGAACGAAAAAGGTACATACAGCGTAGAAAAAGTAGAGGTGGCTCCATGTGGGACCTCTCTGTGTGTCTTTCCTCTCTCTCTCTCTGTCTGTCTCTCTTCTCTCTCTCTCATCTCTCTCTGTCTGTCCTCTCTCCCTCTGTCTCTTTTCTCTCTCTCACCTCTCTGTCTCTATTATCTCTCCTCCCTCTTCTCTCTCCTCTCTCTCTGTCTCTCTCTCCATCTTTGTCTTCCTATCTGTCTCCTCTCTGTTTCTTTGTCTTTCTGTCTCTCTGTCTTTGTCCCTCTCTTCTTCTTCCCTTCTCCCTCCCTTTCTTCCTCCCCTCCCCTTGTTTCCCTTCAAAGTATTTGCCAATAGCCTGAGAACAGTATGCGTATTTTTAAACAGCAACTAGGCGTCCAAACTTTGTCCCTTGAGGGCGTCCTTTGCCAAGGAGCATCGGGAAGTGGCCCAGAGACCTGCTTCCCACCAAGCGGCCACTCCTGGCTCTGGGACCTGAGTAGGTTTGCATCTTGTGGACCTCGCTATTCTGACTGTGGGTGTCGGTGGTTGTCTGACTGTGGGCGTTGGTGTCATCTTTGTCCTCCCAGCTCACCATGTGGCTGTCCTAGGGCTTCCCGAGGTGATTCTCCCACAGCGCGCGTGTGTCTGCCTCTTGTAAGGTCTATAGCAAGCTGGGCAGGAGCACCCTCTCACATGTGCGTCTTCTGAGCTGTGAAGCCGGGGGATGTGGAGGGGATATGCTTGTTTTTATGTGTGTTGATGAATTTATACAGAGTCCACCAAGGTCAAGGCCTGGAAGGGGCTGGCATGAGGACAGAGGCCTGGCTGGTCTAACCTGTCATGACAGGGAAGCTGGTGCAGGCTCCTGCCAGGACTCAGAAAGGGGCGGGCAGCCTCCTGTCCTTCCCACGAGCGTGGAAGGCAAGGGCCCATGAAATGTCTTCTGGTGCCTCTGTGGCTCGTGGAACTGTGCAGACGGCCAGGGCTTCTGTGGCCATGCAGCTCATGCCATGCAACTCACGCCACTTCTGGGGCTCATGAGATTTAACTATGGCCATGACATTTATGAGACAAGGATGCTATCATGTGTACGGGCTTAGCCCTGGAAATAGGCTGTCTCCATATGACCTTGGACAGGTCTTGTCATCTTTCTAGGCCTGAGACTTCTCATCCGTACGGTGGAGTCAATGCCACCACACTATGCACTTCAGTAAGGATTGGGTGCCGGCATGGCAAAGCCCTAGTGCCATCTGGGGTGCAGCACCCACCCCATCAGTATTCGTATGATTGTTCAGAGCTGCAGGTGTAATGAGCCCTTGCTTTAAGAGAAGTCGTGAAGAAATTGGGATTGAAAGTCTCTTGAGGAACACTTGGTATTGACTGGGGCCATACCTAATTGGCTGGGGCCGTACCCATCCTCTAATCCAAATGCCTTCATTCTTCAACAATCCATAGTTTCCTTCTAGAATGCTCCATGGCCTTCTAAATCAAATTACACTTACTCAAGCCTTATCTGACGACCCTTTCATAACGATTACGCCCACTGAATCACAGATTTTAGAAACTGGACAGGACAGTTTGGAGCAGGTGCAGGTTGGAGCCGCTCAGGTGCGGGTTGGAGCCGCTCAGGTGCAGGTTGGAGCCGCTCAGGTGCAGGTTAGAGCGGCTCAGGTGCAGGTTAATCTTGTACTTCGTTAAATATATGTCTGTGGCTTCTGAGACGGCCTGAGAGTTTTGTGGATGGGATTGGGTTGCATTTGAAGTTGTTCTCACAGAACAAGTGGTCCTTGTCCTTCCGCAGTGGGAAGCGGCGTGAGTGATCTGGACAGACACAGCTTGTGGCCTTGAATCGGTGTTAAACGTGCAGGGCCAGAGGAGCGGGGCGGCGCCAGCCCAACCGGACTTGCGTCTCGGCCGGGGCCCAGTCTGTGAGCCGGGCCTGCAGTGCCAGCTTACGCTGGGAGATGGCGCCCTTCCCCAACAGTTGGAATTTCCTGGCCCCCGACCCAGCCCGGCTGCCTGGGATTACAGCATGAATCAGAAAAGCAGATCTAAGGGGCTCATGTAACTCACACCCAGCACTCAGGCCAGGATCATCTTGGCTGCAGCTGAAGTCTCTGCAGCCGAGGACCGCGCGCACAGGGAGAAAAGCCCCAGGAAGGCGTTGTTCCTCTCAGGCGGGCGCCAGGGAGGCGCGCTCCTTCCGGTCCGCGTCCGTCTTTCAAATCCCATCCAGGAAGGGAGATTAATTTTCACCCAGGCAGAGAAGAGTGTAGTGAGTGAGCTGGGGGAGTCTTTCCTCCCCAAATGGCTGGGAAAGCTTAATGGAAGGCCCCGGAGGAAGCGGCTTTCATCTCCGATTAGCAGCCTTCTACAAATGCAAAAGCCCTATTAACTCGTTTGACCCAGTCTGGCCTGCTGCGCTTCGGTGGGACTGACACGCGTGAGTCCTGCCGCCGTCGCCGCAGAGAGCCGGGAAGAGGGGCAGCGTGCGCCACTTGCCCTGCAGCTGGGCCTGGGCGCCAGGACTCCAGCGCCACCCCTGAGCCGATGAGGACACCCCCCAACCCACGCCCCTCCACCACACACCCCACTTCCCGCCCCACACCCCCACCTCCCCAACACCACGCTCATGGGCGTGGCCCCTTCAGCTCCCGAGGCCCAGGTCTGAGCCCCAGACCGTATGCAGCTCCTGCCCAGTGTGCGCCCTCCCAGACCCCTCCCTGCGCACCGCGGGCCACAGCGGACCACCCCAGCCCTCGCCCTGCTGTGCCGGTGCCAGGGGTGCCGGTTGGCTCCCTTCCTCCCAAGCAAGGTCTTAGGGCACCGCGGCTGCCCAGGGTTCGCAGGGGCGCCTTTAACTCTGCACCAATACCCTGACGCCCCCCTGGCGCTGGAGGCCTTCGCGAGTCTGGCTGCTTTTCGGAACCGGCCCTGCCTGCTGGATTTCAGGCGAGGGCCCAGGCTGGCTGGGACCCTCGAATCACCGCGGAAAAGGGCCCCAGTAGGCAGGATGGTGCCGTCTCTCTGCGGGCAACCTTTGCCCCAAAGTGGTCCCTCTGCGGGGATCGGAGAGGGGTGCCTAGGCGTTAGGATGGGAGAAGCCCCGCGACAGGAGGGCCGCGGGCCGTGCCCCAGCTGGGGTCCCCGCGCCGCCGCCGGGTATTTTATGATCTGGGGGTGGTGGTGGTGCGTCCGTCTCCTCATGTCACCCTGATCCCAACTCCTGGGCGGACTGGAGTTTGCAGATCTCGCTGCCGGCAGCCAGGGGGCGGCGGGGAGCCGAGCAAGAGGAAAAATCCACCCATTTCCTGGGCGGATTGCGTCGGCCCCGCCCGTCCGAGCCCCGCCTCCCGGCCGCGGCCCCCGCGCGCAGCCCGCGCAGCGCTCAGAGCCGGACGGCGCTTCCCGGTGGCGGCTGAGGAGCCGGGAGGGACGCAGCCGGGCAAGGCGGGGCGCGGGGCGGGCAGCGCGGGGCGCGGAGCGCGGCGGGCAGAGGCCGCCTGGCCACCCTCCCTGGCGCCCGGGGAAGGCGCGGCGATGGCCGGGGCGCGCGGGGCGGCGGCGGCGGCGGGCGGGCGGCGGCGGGCCGAGGGGGCGCGGGGACACAGCCGGGCGCCCCTGCCCGCCGCGGTGCCCGCCGCCTGAAGGCCGCCCGGGCGCGGGAGCCAGCGTCAGCTTGGAGCGGGCGCTGGAGGCAGCTCGAGGCGCGATGTCGGTGCCGCTGCTCAAGATCGGGGTCGTGCTGAGCACCATGGCCATGATCACCAACTGGATGTCCCAGACGCTGCCCTCGCTGGTGGGCCTCAACACCACCAAGCTCTCGGCGGCCGGCGGCGGGACGCTGGACCGCAGCACCGGCGTAAGTGCGCCCGCCGGCCGCCTTGGCGCGGCCCCTCCTTCTCCTCCTCCTCCCCCTCCTCGGTCCGGAGCTCGGGGCTGGGCGGGCGCCGCGCGGGACCCGAGTTGCCCAGGGAGGTGGCAGGGAACAGGGCGGGCAAGGGCAGGGGTCGCGAGCCGGCGCAGCGGTGGTGACCCTGCTCCCCACTCCCCCAGCCTGGGCCACTCGATCTCCGCCCGCGCGCCCCCGGGGCGGCGTTTCCTTCACCTGGGCGCTTAGCCGCGGGGCCCGGGGAGCTTGCTGGGGGTTCGGAGGCTTGGAGTCCTGGGTCACTAATCATGAGCCCCTCATTGAAAAGGTTAGAAAACTAAGGCTGGGGACTTG